>NC_052147.1:277334838-277488542 GCF_902713615.1 Scyliorhinus canicula | reverse complement strand
ACTGCAGTGTCAGGGGCACTGTGTAACTTGCAGTGTCAGGGTCCTGTGTACGCAGTGGGTCAGGTGTAACTCTGCAGTGTCAGGGTCAGCTGTGTAACTCTGCAGTGTCAGGGTCACTGTGTAACTCTGCAAGTGTCAGGGTCAGTGTGTAACTCTGCAGTGTCAGGGTCCGTGTGTAAACCTGCAGGTGTCAGGGTCAGCTGTTGTAACTCTGCAGTGTCAAGGGTCAGCTGTTGTAACTGCAGTGTCAGGGTCAGTGTGTAACTCTGCAGTGTCAGGGTCAGTGTGTAACTGCAGTGTCAGGGTACACTGTTGTGTAACTGCAGTGTCAAGGTCAGACTGTTGTTAACTCTGCAGTGTCAGGGTCAGCTGTGTAACTGCAGTGTCAGGGTCAGCTGTGTACACTGCAGTGTCAGGGTTCAGTTGATGTAACTCTGCAGTGTCAGGGTCACTGTGTAACTGCAGTGTCAGGGTCAGTGTGTAACTGCAGTGTCAGGGTCAGTGTGTAACTGCAGTGTCAGGGTCCCTGTGTAACTGCAGTGTCAGGGTGAGTGTGTAACTGCAGTGTCAGGGTCAGTGTGTAACTGCAGTGTCAGGGTCAGTGTGTAACTGCAGTGTCAGGGTCACTGTGTAACTCTGCAGTGTCAGGGTCACTGTGTAACTGCAGTGTCAGGGTCACTGTGTAACTCTGCAGTGTCAGGGTCAGTGTGTAACTGCAGTGTCAGGGTCACTGTGTAACTGCAGTGTCAGGGTCAGTGTGTAACTGCAGTGTCAGGGTCAGTGTGTAACTGCAGTGTCAGGGTCACTGTGTAACTCTGCAGTGTCAGGGTCAGTGTGTAACTGCAGTGTCAGGGTCACTGTGTAACTGCAGTGTCAGGGTCACTGTGTAACTCTGCAGTGTCAGGGTCAGTGTGTAACTGCAGTGTCAGGGTCACTGTGTAACTGCAGTGTCAGGGTCAGTGTGTAACTGCAGTGTCAGGGTCACTGTGTAACTGCAGTGTCAGGGTCAGTGTGTAACTCTGCAGTGTCAGGGTCAGTGTGTAACTGCAGTGTCAGGGTCACTGTGTAACTGCAGTGTCAGGGTCAGTGTGTAACTGCAGTGTCAGGGTCACTGTGTAACTCTGCAGTGTCAGGGTCACTGTGTAACTCTGCAGTGTCAGGGTCAGTGTGTAACTCTGCAGTGTCAGGGTCAGTGTGTAACTGCAGTGTCAGGGTCACTGTGTAACTGCAGTGTCAGGGTCTGTGTGTAACTCTGCAGGGTCAGGGTCAGTGTGTAACTCTGCAGTGTCAGGGTCACTGTGTAACTGCAGTGTCAGGGTCACTGTGTAACTGCAGTGTCAGGGTCACTGTGTAACTGCAGTGTCAGGGTCACTGTGTAACTGCAGTGTCAGGGTCAGTGTGTAACTGCAGTGTCAGGGTCAGTGTGTAACTGCAGTGTCAGGGTCAGTGTGTAACTGCAGTGTCAGGGTCACTGTGTAACTGCAGTGTCAGGGTCTGTGTGTAACTGCAGTGTCAGGGTCAGTGTGTAACTGCAGTGTCAGGGTCAGTGTGTAACTCTGCAGTGTCAGGGTCACTGTGTAACTGCAGTGTCAGGGTCAGTGTGTAACTGCAGTGTCAGGGTCACTGTGTAACTCTGCAGTGTCAGGGTCAGTGTGTAACTCTGCAGTGTCAGGGTCAGTGTGTAACTCTGCAGTGTCAGGGTCAGTGTGTAACTGCAGTGTCAGGGTCACTGTGTAACTCTGCAGTGTCAGGGTCAGTGTGTAACTCTGCAGTGTCAGGGTCAGTGTGTAACTGCAGTGTCAGGGTCACTGTGTAACTGCAGTGTCAGGGTCTGTGTGTAACTCTGCAGGGTCAGGGTCAGTGTGTAACTCTGCAGTGTCAGGGTCACTGTGTAACTGCAGTGTCAGGGTCACTGTGTAACTGCAGTGTCAGGGTCACTGTGTAACTGCAGTGTCAGGGTCACTGTGTAACTGCAGTGTCAGGGTCAGTGTGTAACTGCAGTGTCAGGGTCACTGTGTAACTCTGCAGTGTCAGGGTCACTGTGTAACTGCAGTGTCAGGGTCACTGTGTAACTGCAGTGTCAGGGTCAGTGTGTAACTGCAGTGTCAGGGTCACTGTGTAACTGCAGTGTCAGGGTCACTGTGTAACTGCAGTGTCAGGGTCAGTGTGTAACTGCAGTGTCAGGGTCACTGTGTAACTGCAGTGTCAGGGTCACTGTGTAACTCTGCAGTGTCAGGGTCACTGTGTAACTGCAGTGTCAGGGTCACTGTGTAACTGCAGTGTCAGGGTCACTGTGTAGCTGCAGTGTCAGGGTCACTGTGTAACTGCAGTGTCAGGGTCAGTGTGTAACTGCAGTGTCAGGGTCAGTGTGTAACTCTGCAGTGTCAGGGTCAGTGTGTAACTGCAGTGTCAGGGTCAGTGTGTAACTCTGCAGTGTCAGGGTCAGTGTGTAACTGCAGTGTCAGGGTCAGTGTGTAACTGCAGTGTCAGGGTCAGTGTGTAACTGCAGTGTCAGGGTCCCTGTGTAACTGCAGTGTCAGGGTCAGTGTGTAACTGCAGTGTCAGGGTCAGTGTGTAACTGCAGTGTCAGGGTCAGTGTGTAACTCTGCAGTGTCAGGGTCAGTGTGTAACTCTGCAGTGTCAGGGTCAGTGTGTAACTGCAGTGTCAGGGTCAGTGTGTAACTGCAGTGTCAGGGTCAGTGTGTAACTCTGCAGTGTCAGGGTCAGTGTGTAACTCTGCAGTGTCAGGGTCAGTGTGTAACTCTGCAGTGTCAGGGTCAGTGTGTAACTGCAGTGTCAGGGTCAGTGTGTAACTGCAGTGTCAGGGTCACTGTGTAGCTCTGCAGTGTCAGGGTCAGTGTGTAACTGCAGTGTCAGGGTCACTGTGTAACTGCAGTGTCAGGGTCAGTGTGTAACTGCAGTGTCAGGGTCAGTGTGTAACTGCAGTGTCAGGGTCAGTGTGTAACTGCAGTGTCAGGGTCAGTGTGTAACTGCAGTGTCAGGGTCAGTGTGTAACTCTGCAGTGTCAGGGTCACTGTGTAACTGCAGTGTCAGGGTCAGTGTGTAACTCTGCAGTGTCAGGGTCAGTGTGTAACTGCAGTGTCAGGGTCAGTGTGTAACTGCAGTGTCAGGGTCACTGTGTAACTGCAGTGTCAGGGTCAGTGTGTAACTGCAGTGTCAGGGTCAGTGTGTAACTGCAGTGTCAGGGTCACTGTGTAACTGCAGTGTCAGGGTCTGTGTGTAACTGCAGTGTCAGGGTCACTGTGTAACTGCAGTGTCAGGGTCACTGTGTAACTGCAGTGTCAGGGTCAGTGTGTAACTGCAGTGTCAGGGTCACTGTGTAGCTCTGCAGTGTCAGGGTCAGTGTGTAACTGCAGTGTCAGGGTCACTGTGTAACTCTGCAGTGTCAGGGTCCCTGTGTAACTCTGCAGTGTCAGGGTCACTGTGTAACTCTGCAGTGTCAGGGTCAGTGTGTAACTGCAGTGTCAGGGTCACTGTGTAGCTCTGCAGTGTCAGGGTCAGTGTGTAACTGCAGTGTCAGGGTCACTGTGTAACTCTGCAGTGTCAGGGTCACTGTGTAACTGCAGTGTCAGGGTCACTGTGTAACTGCAGTGTCAGGGTCACTGTGTAACTCTGCAGTGTCAGGGTCACTGTGTAACTGCAGTGTCAGGGTCAGTGTGTAACTGCAGTGTCAGGGTCAGTGTGTAACTGCAGTGTCAGGGTCAGTGTGTAACTGCAGTGTCAGGGTCACTGTGTAACTGCAGTGTCAGGGTCACTGTGTAACTCTGCAGTGTCAGGGTCACTGTGTAACTGCAGTGTCAGGGTCACTGTGTAACTCTGCAGTGTCAGGGTCACTGTGTAACTGCAGTGTCAGGGTCAGTGTGTAACTGCAGTGTCAGGGTCAGTGTGTAACTGCAGTGTCAGGGTCACTGTGTAACTGCAGTGTCAGGGTCACTGTGTAACTCTGCAGTGTCAGGGTCACTGTGTAACTGCAGTGTCAGGGTCAGTGTGTAACTCTGCAGTGTCAGGGTCACTGTGTAACTCTGCAGTGTCAGGGTCACTGTGTAACTCTGCAGTGTCAGGGTCAGTGTGTAACTGCAGTGTCAGGGTCACTGTGTAACTGCAGTGTCAGGGTCACTGTGTAACTCTGCAGTGTCAGGGTCAGTGTGTAACTGCAGTGTCAGGGTCACTGTGTAACTCTGCAGTGTCAGGGTCAGTGTGTAACTGCAGTGTCAGGGTCAGTGTGTAACTCTGCAGTGTCAGGGTCAGTGTGTAACTCTGCAGTGTCAGGGTCAGTGTGTAACTGCAGTGTCAGGGTCAGTGTGTAACTCTGCAGTGTCAGGGTCAGTGTGTAACTGCAGTGTCAGGGTCAGTGTGTAACTCTGCAGTGTCAGGGTCCGTGTGTAACTGCAGTGTCAGGGTCAGTGTGTAACTCTGCAGTGTCAGGGTCCGTGTGTAACTGCAGTGTCAGGGTCACTGTGTAACTGCAGTGTCAGGGTCCCTGTGTAACTGCAGTGTCAGGGTCACTGTGTAACTGCAGTGTCAGGGTCACTGTGTAACTCTGCAGTGTCAGGGTCAGTGTGTAACTGCAGTGTCAGGGTCACTGTGTAACTGCAGTGTCAGGGTCACTGTGTAACTGCAGTGTCAGGGTCAGTGTGTAACTCTGCAGTGTCAGGGTCAGTGTGTAACTGCAGTGTCAGGGTCAGTGTGTAACTGCAGTGTCAGGGTCAGTGTGTAACTGCAGTGTCAGGGTCAGTGTGTAACTGCAGTGTCAGGGTCAGTGTGTAACTCTGCAGTGTCAGGGTCCGTGTGTAACTCTGCAGTGTCAGGGTCACTGTGTAACTCTGCAGTGTCAGGGTCAGTGTGTAACTGCAGTGTCAGGGTCACTGTGTAACTCTGCAGTGTCAGGGTCACTGTGTAACTCTGCAGTGTCAGGGTCAGTGTGTAACTGCAGTGTCAGGGTCAGTGTGTAACTCTGCAGTGTCAGGGTCCGTGTGTAACTCTGCAGTGTCAGGGTCACTGTGTAACTCTGCAGTGTCAGGGTCACTGTGTAACTGCAGTGTCAGGGTCAGTGTGTAACTCTGCAGTGTCAGGGTCACTGTGTAACTGCAGTGTCAGGGTCAGTGTGTAACTGCAGTGTCAGGGTCAGTGTGTAACTCTGCAGTGTCAGGGTCAGTGTGTAACTCTGCAGTGTCAGGGTCAGTGTGTAACTCTGCAGTGTCAGGGTCAGTGTGTAACTCTGCAGTGTCAGGGTCAGTGTGTAACTGCAGTGTCAGGGTCAGTGTGTAACTGCAGTGTCAGGGTCAGTGTGTAACTGCAGTGTCAGGGTCAGTGTGTAACTCTGCAGTGTCAGGGTCAGTGTGTAACTCTGCAGTGTCAGGGTCACTGTGTAACTGCAGTGTCAGGGTCAGTGTGTAACTGCAGTGTCAGGGTCAGTGTGTAACTCTGCAGTGTCAGGGTCACTGTGTAACTGCAGTGTCAGGGTTAGTGTGTAACTGCAGTGTCAGGGTCACTGTGTAACTGCAGTGTCAGGGTCAGTGTGTAACTGCAGTGTCAGGGTCAGTGTGTAACTGCAGTGTCAGGGTCAGTGTGTAACTCTGCAGTGTCAGGGTCAGTGTGTAACTCTGCAGTGTCAGGGTCAGTGTGTAACTCTGCAGTGTCAGGGTCAGTGTGTAACTGCAGTGTCAGGGTCACTGTGTAACTCTGCAGTGTCAGGGTCACTGTGTAACTGCAGTGTCAGGGTCAGTGTGTAACTGCAGTGTCAGGGTCAGTGTGTAACTGCAGTGTCAGGGTCACTGTGTAACTGCAGTGTCAGGGTCAGTGTGTAACTCTGCAGTGTCAGGGTCAGTGTGTAACTCTGCAGTGTCAGGGTCAGTGTGTAACTGCAGTGTCAGGGTCACTGTGTAACTGCAGTGTCAGGGTCACTGTGTAACTCTGCAGTGTCAGGGTCAGTGTGTAACTCTGCAGTGTCAGGGTCAGTGTGTAACTGCAGTGTCAGGGTCAGTGTGTAACTGCAGTGTCAGGGTCAGTGTGTAACTGCAGTGTCAGGGTCAGTGTGTAACTCTGCAGTGTCAGGGTCACTGTGTAACTGCAGTGTCAGGGTCAGTGTGTAACTCTGCAGTGTCAGGGTCACTGTGTAACTGCAGTGTCAGGGTCAGTGTGTAACTGCAGTGTCAGGGTCACTGTGTAACTCTGCAGTGTCAGGGTCAGTGTGTAACTGCAGTGTCAGGGTCAGTGTGTAACTGCAGTGTCAGGGTCAGTGTGTAACTGCAGTGTCAGGGTCACTGTGTAACTGCAGTGTCAGGGTCAGTGTGTAACTCTGCAGTGTCAGGGTGACTGTGTAACTGCAGTGTCAGGGTCACTGTGTAACTGCAGTGTCAGGGTCACTGTGTAACTCTGCAGTGTCAGGGTCACTGTGTAACTCTGCAGTGTCAGGGTCAGTGTGTAACTGCAGTGTCAGGGTCACTGTGTAACTCTGCAGTGTCAGGGTCACTGTGTAACTCTGCAGTGTCAGGGTCACTGTGTAACTCTGCAGTGTCAGGGTCAGTGTGTAACTGCAGTGTCAGGGTCCCTGTGTAACTCTGCAGTGTCAGGGTCACTGTGTAACTCTGCAGTGTCAGGGTCACTGTGTAACTCTGCAGTGTCAGGGTCACTGTGTAACTCTGCAGTGTCAGGGTCAGTGTGTAACTGCAGTGTCAGGGTCACTGTGTAACTCTGCAGTGTCAGGGTCACTGTGTAACTCTGCAGTGTCAGGGTCAGTGTGTAACTGCAGTGTCAGGGTCCCTGTGTAACTCTGCAGTGTCAGGGTCACTGTGTAACTCTGCAGTGTCAGGGTCACTGTGTAACTCTGCAGTGTAAGGATCACCGTCGCTCTGCAGTGACAGGGTCAGTGTAGCTGTGCACTGCTGCGTGTTTTACCGAGCAAACCATTAATTTGTGGCAATTCGAGACTGTTTTCTTTCTTTTTACATTCGACTTTTGATCAGGATTACGAGCTCCAGTGCAAAATGTTGGCTTTCTGTCATCTTGTGAACCACACCGGACGAAGTAGCGTTCAGTGATAGTGATTGTTAATATTGTTGATGCTGGTGATGTTACTGATGGTGCCGAGGTGCGAGCCACTGACCGGACTGAAATGGGTTGGGGGCTGCAGACTGTGAGTGGGGTAAAGGGCAGGAGTGGAGCCCGGCCAGTAGGAGAAGCCCGAGGGAGAGACGTTGGATGTCACAAGGTTGAGCTTGGGGATGCCGGAGAAGGGGATGTGCGCCAGGTTACTCTGGAACTTGTACAGTGTGTGCTCAGTGGCAGAGGGCTGGCAGACCTGAGATAGCCCGTGAAAGTCGAACTTGTAGGCGTACCGCTTGCCGTGGACTTTGGTCATGATGTTCTTGTCATAGTAGTAACGCAGCGCCCGGCTCAGTTTGTCGTAGTTCATGTTGGGCTTGCTCTTGCGTTCCCCCCACCTCCTGGCCACCTCGTCTGGATCAATGAGCTTGAACTCGCCGTTGGCCCCTTCCCAAGTGATGCAGTTGATGTTGGAGCTGTCGGACAGCAGTTCTAAGAGGAATTGCCAGAGCTGGATCTGACCACTGCCTGCAAGAACAAATTCACCTCGTCAAAAAGAGATAATCCCCTTTCTGTTGTCTGCTGACAGAGTACCCGAGGGGGCTGACAGGGCTTTGCATTAATGTCTCATTTTTAAAAAAACAGCACCTCCAATCATGCAATTGGGAATGCCAGCCTAGATTATATAATCAGGTGCCTTGAACGCACAACCTTCTGACCCAGAGTCAGAATGATGCTCCCTGACAACCTTCACAGTAACTTCATTGCAATGCAAATGTAAACCTACTTGTGAGAATAAGAAAGATTATCAGATATGCTTTGAAGTGCAATGAATTGCAAAGGAGATTGAGTTTCCACAAAGAAAACATTTGATGGGGTAGCCCACGAGCCTCACGGAGTACGAGCTCCCCCGTTGAGGGGGCAGAGCCTACCAACGGGATAGTTAACTCAGGACATTAAAAGCCGGCCCAGGTGGGAGTCGAGCTGCAGGGTGGTCCCATCTGGGACTGTACATATACTTTACTTTGGTAGTAAACCATTAATTTTGAGCCTCCTTTGTCATTACTAAATTGGCGATGAGGATAAAGCGGATTCACCATCGGGGCTGCAAACCATTTGGAGCAAAACTACCTCTTTTCACTGAAAGAATAAGGTTTGCGTTACCACTACGACCCCCAGCCATCAGTTATTATGCAGAGGGACCCCAGGGGACACCGTTACTACGTTTGTGGTGCGATTGCACAAACTGGCAGAGTTTTGCAACTATGGCCCATCCCTACCTGAGATGCTACGGGACCGCCTTGTGTGCAGAGTAAATAATATGGCCACCCAGCGGAAATTGCTGGCTGAGCTGTTGCTGGACCTAAAAAAGGCCGTCAAGATCTCGCTCTCACGGGAGAGTGCAGAGAAGAGAGTCAATGAACTTCAGGAGATGTCAGTGATGGAGATAAACAGTGTAGGATCCCCCCCCCCCCCCATTCTGGGGCACAGTGCCCCCTAGGACCGGGATTCCCAGGACCCCACTCTGGCCCAAATCCACTGGGACCAGATCCATTGGTCAAGGTACACTGCTGCCAGGCGAGACGCCTCCCCGGAATCGAGGGAGGATGATCAAAGGTGGTGCAGCACTTGTGGCCGACAGAATCTCAGAGATAAGAAACCCCAGGTCCACCAGCAAACTCTCTGCCCTTACCCAAGGGAGACGCCAGCCCAGAGCCCAGATCTTCCCCTTAGAACAACTGGATGACGACGAATTTATTCAGTTGAATTGCATTGTCGTGCCACCAGTTGCCCCCATTAGGGTTACCGTTCATGTAAATAATCACCCGCTAGAGATGGAGTTGAACACAGGGGGCCACAGTTTTGGTAATTGGGAGACAGGCGTTCGAGAGAATCAGGACTGGGATTCAACAGTTGAGTTTGCAGGATGCCGAGGCTAAGCTAGCGACCGATACGTGGGAACCCCGAGCCATAGCAGGCATGAGGATGACCCTGCTAACTTACGGCCAGCACTCCATTAGGCCGCTGTTCATAATAGTAAAGGGTCCCGAACCGAGTCTGCTGGGTCGACTGGCTACAACACCTGTGGATCTTCCGGATGGGCACTGGAGGATTCTACGGGTTATTGGGTACGTACCCTGAAATCTTTGAGTAAGGCCTGGGCAAAATTAAGGGAGCAGTGGCCAAACTATATGTGGACCCCGAGGCCCAGCTTAAGTATGTCCAGGCCCGCCAGGTCCCCTCTGCACAGCTGACGAAGGTTGAGGGAGAACGCAGTCGACTATAAGGCCCCGGGGTCATCCGACTGGTATGGTTTGCAAATTGGGCAACGCCGGTAGTCCCAGTACTAAAACCTGACCAAACCATTTGTCTGTTTAATGATCATAAATTAACAATCAACAAGGCTTCGCTTCTGGACAGGTACCCAATGCCACGGATAGAAAATCTATATGCAAAGTTTCCAAGCATGACATGAGCCATGCTTATCTCCAGCTGGACGCCGATTCCTGGCGTAACATAACTATTAATATCCACAGTGGCCTCCATGGATACATTCAATTGCTGTTTGAAGTGTCATCGGCATGCACAATTTTTCAGCGCGTTATAGAGAACATCCTAAGAGGCCTACCGCACATGGCAATCTACTTGGGTGACGTTCTGGTCACCAGAGCTACGGAAAGGCAGCACCTGAGCAAACTGGAGGAAGTCCCCCGCCGGATTTCCGAGATGGCCACCTGCCTCAAAAGAGGAACGTGCGTTTTCTACGCCAAGGAAGTTGCATACTTGGGGTATCATGTGGACCGGGATGGACCACACCCGGTGGAGGAGAAGGCGCGGCCGATTAGACAAGCCCCCACTCTGGAAAACGCAAAAGAGTTGCGTCGTTCTTAGGTCTCGTAAATAATTACGGGAATTTTATTTCTGGCCAAGCGACCATCCGTGCCCCTTTGCACACATTTCTGAAGAAGCATCAAGATTGGGCATGGAGAGAGCATCATGGGAAAGCTTTTGCCAGGGTGAAACAGCAGCAAACATCAACCGAATAATTGACACATTACGACCCATCCAAAACTCTTTTGGTGACTTGTGATGCCTCACCTTACGGAATTAGAGTTGTATTGCACCACTACATGGCTGACGGAAGAGAAAGGCCAATAGTATGTGCGTCAAGGACGTTGGCCGCTGCAGAGCGCAATTATGCTCAGATAGAAAAGGAAGGACTATCCGTCTTATTCACGGTGAAGAATTTTCACCAGTACGTGTATGGGTGTCAATTCACCATCGTGAGACCACAAGCCATTGCTCGGGCTTTCTTCAGAGGTCAAGGCGATTCCCCCAATAGCGTCCGCTGAATTCAGCGATGGGGCCTGTTGCTAGCAGCATATGTACACCTTTGAGCATCGCCCAGGCACGTAAATTGCGGACAGGTTAAGCAGACTCCCGCTGCCGACATGCCTCCCATCTACACCAGGAGCCAACAAAGTAGTTTTGACACTTTATGGACATCTTACCGATGCCACCGCCAAATACATTGGACGCAGAAATGAAAATGAAATGAAATGAAAATCGCTTATTGTCACGAGTAGGCTTCAATGAAGTTACTGTGAAAAGCCCCTAGTCGCCACATTCCGGCGCCTGTCCGGGGAGGCTGGTACGGGAGGCTGGCCTGCTTGGTCTGCTTTAAAAGCCAGCGATTTAGCCGAGTGAGCTAAACCAGCCCCTCAAGACCCCGTACTGGCCTAAAAATGCCACATCATCTTATATGGAGGCTAGCAAGGGAAGCTGCCTGAAGAACCACGAACCTTTGAAGCCAAAGTGCTGGAGCTCAGCTTCGAAGACGGCATCTTTCTGTGGGGGGCTCAGGTCCCAAAGCCAGGGCCGAGATGACATCATGGTCCCAAAGCCAGGGCCGAGATGACATCATGGTCCCAAAGCCAGGGCCGAGATGACATCATGGTCCCAAAGCCAGGGCCGAGATGACATCATGGTCCCAAAGCCAGGGCCGAGATGACATCATGGTCCCAAAGCCAGGGCCGAGATGACATCATGGTCCCAAAGCCAGGGCCGAGATGACATCATGGTCCCAAAGCCGAGATGACATCATGGTCCCAAAGCCAGGGCAGAGATGACATCATGGGCCCAAAGCCAGGGCCGAGATGACATCATGGGCCCAAAGCCAGGGCAGAGATGACATCATGGGCCCAAAGCCAGGGCCGAGATGACATCATGGTCCCAAAGCCGAGATGACATCATGGTCCCAAAGCCAGGGCAGAGATGACATCATGGTCCCAAAGCCAGGGCAGAGATGACATCCTTCAGAATCTGCACAACAGGCACTCAGGTGTGTCGAATATGAAGATGCTAGCCTGCAGCTATGTGTGGTGGCCAGGCCTGGATGTTGTGATCCGACGATAAGCCCAACAGTGCACCACATGCTAACAACAGCACAAACTCCAACCTATTGCCACAGGAATAAATACGTCCGTGGGACTGTCAGACCAGCCTTGGTTGCACCGATACTCCGATTTCGCCAAACCACAGGTCAATGTTTCCTCTCGTGGTTGACTCCCATTCCAAGTGGGTGGAGGGCCACCGGATGTCGTCCACCACGTTGAAGGCTGCAGTTGAGAAGCTCCGGCTCTCCTTTAGCACCCACGGCATTCCGGAGGTGCTGGTCATGGATAATGGCACCCCCTTCACCAGCAAAGATTTTGAGCAATTTATGAAGGAAAATGGGGTGCGACACCCTTCCTTGAAAGGGCGGGTTGAGCGAGCGGTGCAGACCTTAAAGAGGGGTCTGAAGGAGCAGACCACAGGGTCCGTGGAGACGTGACTGGCAAGATTGTTGTTCAGCTATCGGGCCAGGCTCCATGCCACGACTGACATAGCCCTGGCAGGCTCAGGACCCGCCTCAGTTTCCCATTCCCCGATATTGGTGGGAAAGTACAAGAGATTCAGGACTAGCAGAGGCAAACGCAGACCAGGAATTTCAAACCGATGACACAGTTTACATCCACAACTTGGAGGGCGGTGCCCGGTGGCTTCCCGGTGGCTTCCCGGGGCGCTGTTACGGCAGACCGAACTGGTTTCATACCAGATGCAGCCGCAAGAACAAATGGTGCGGGAGCACCTTGACCACCTCAGGAACAGGAGACCAGTATGAAGCCACATCCCAGCAGAGGAAGTGTCGCCCAGCCACGTCGCCCCGACACCAAGATGCGAGAGGTGGCGGATTCAGACTCGGAATTGGTGACCCGGACATCCGAGGCTCCCAACAGTGACCTGGCCAAGGATCAGTCACCAGTGGTGGTTCCTCCCAGGGTGGTCATCACAATAATGGGATTCCCCAAAACGCTATAAGCCCCCGACCCAACACCGCAGTTACTGGAAGTGCAGCTGTGGGCGATTGAGCAGGAGGGATCACAGGGGATTGGGGGCAGAGTACTAGATTGGAGTGAGGATTGGCTAACTGACAGAAAGCAGCCAGTCGGATTAAATGGGCCCTTCTCTGGCTGGCGAACTGTAACTAGCGGAGTCCCGCAGGGTTCTGTCCTCAGGCCTCAACTGTTTGCAATCTGTATAAATGATCTGCAAGCAGGGATAGAGTGTAACATAGCATAATTTGCGGATGAAACTTAATTAAGTGGGAAAGCAGGCCCGGAAGAAGAGACAAAGATTTTATCGGCGGATATAGATAGGCTAGAAGATTGGGCCAAAATTTGAGAGATGGAGTTCAATGTAGATAAGTATGAGGTTATCCATTTTGGCTGAAAAAATAGAAAGGCAAATTATTAACAAAATGGAAAGCGGATTTGAAATGCGTCTGGACAGAGGGATCTGGGTGTCTTTGTTCATGCTTGACTAATTTGCTAGAGCTCTTCAATGATGTAACAAGCAAAGTGGAGAATGGGGATCCTGTAGATGTAGTATATATGGACGTCTGGAAGGCATTTGATAATGCGCCACTCAGATGATTAATTCACAAGGTGAGATCACGTGGAATTATGAGTAATTTATTTGCTTGGCTCGAAGACTGGAGAACCGACAGAAGGCAGTAAGTCGGGATAAATGGATCTTTTGCTGGTTGGCGAGATGTAACTAGTGGAGGGTGCCACAGGGCTCGGTCCTTGGACCCCATCTATTTACAATCTATATTAATGACTTGGATGTAGGGATGGAAGGTGCGATAGCCAAATCTGCAGATGACACTAAAATAGGTGCAATAGTAAGTTGCAATGAGGAAATAAGAAATTTACAAATGGGTTAGGGGGGTGGCCCAAAGTCTGGCAGATGGAGTTTAAGGTGGGTGAGTGTGAGGTTATCCAATTTGGTCGGAAAAATGGAAAGGCAACTTATCTAAATGGAGAAAAATGTCCAGTGCTTTGGTGCAGAGCGATCTGAATGTCCCCATGCACGAATAACAAAAAACTAGCGTGCGGGTACAGCAGGTGATAAGGAAGGCAAATCGAATTTTGGCATTTATAGCTGAAGGGATAGAATATAAAAGTAGGGACGTGTTGCTGCAACTGTACAAGGCATTGTTGAGACCGCACCTGGAGTATTGTGTTCAGTTTGGCCTCCCATATTTCAGGAGGGATGTAGTTGGATTCGAGGCAGTTCAGAGGAGGTTCGCTAGGTTGATTCCAGAGATGAGGGGTTTGTCGTATGAGGTGGGATTGAGCAGTTTAGACCAATACTCTCTTGAGTTTAGAAGAATGAGAGGAGATTTAAAACAGATGGGGAGAAATGGCTTCTCTCAAAGGGCCGTGAATCTATGGAATTAACTACCCCAGAGTGCGGTGGATGCCGGGTCAGTGGGTAAATTTAAGGAGCAGATAGACAGATGTTTAATTAGTAACAGGTTGAAGGGTTATGGAGATCAGGCAGGAAAGTGGGGTTGTGGTTAATAGATCGACCTCGATCATATTGAATGGCGGAGTGTGCTCGAGGGGCTGAATGGCCTTATCCTGCTCCTGGTTCTTTTGTTCTAAGTGATGTAAACCAGAGAGGCTCAGGAAGCCAGCTTTGGAGAAGCACTGAAAGCTCACAGTGTTGTGTGGTTGCAGACGTCAGGAAGGGTTCGAATCCCACCACAGCAGATGGTGGAATTTGAATTCACACAGAAATCTGGAATTAAATGTCTAATGATGACCGGTAGTCATAAAAAGACATCTGGTTCATTAGTGCCCTTTATTGAAAGGAATCTGCTGCCCTTATCTGGTCTGGCCTATATGTGACAGCAATGACATGAAGCCACACAGTTCAAAGACAATTAGGGATGGGCAAGAAATTCTGCACTTGGCAGCGATACTGTGTCCATAGAGGAATTTTTAAAATCAATGGGCCAAACTAGGTCCCACCTGAAATGGTGGTTGTTAAATTGTAAGAGAGATAGAATCATAGAATCCCTACAGTGCAGAAGGAGGCAATTCGGCCCATCCAATCTGCACCAGCCCTCTGAGAAATCAGTCCACCTTGGCCCACTCCCGTCCCACTCAACCCTATCCCCCGTAACCCCGTAACCTAACCTGCACACCCTGTGACACTGAGGGGCAATTGAGCATGGCCAATCCACCTAACCTGCACATCTTTGGACTAACAGATGCCACCACAAGGCAGTGCGTTATTTTGACTGTGGATGGCAGGGTTATCCCAAGACAGTAAACGTAACCTGACCAGATGCTCCAAGACACTGTCAGGGTCAAGGCCACATCAGCACCGAGTCAACCAATATTAGCTGCCAACCAATGGAAAGTGCGCCCTTCAAATGTCAATTAAGAAGAGAATTGGGATACAGTATTAACAATTGCCTTGATTTTCACTGCCCTGATTCACCTACAGTGTCGCCTCTCCAGTCTGGAGATCCATTGCTTGGAAAACATCACTTGTCAGAATTACCAGCAACTCCCAGCATCATTGTAGTAAAGTAGATTGGGAGCAGGAACGTAGAAGTTGCAGGATTTGGATAGGGAACACAATTTTTATCCCAGTTTTATAATGTTTTAGCACTGTCTTACAGTTCAGGTACATATTCTATCTGTGGTGTTTTCCAATTCACACTTGTGGTTAAGCGTTCTATAATGAAGAAAATTCCACAGTCAGAAATGACTTTGTCTCAAGCATTCTGAAGTTAAGAGGTGACAGTTGTACGAAACATGTGCCTATATATCTATCTATATGTCTACCATCTATCTACTCATAAGTCTTTCTGCTTTCATGGGATATGGACATCGCCGGCAGGGCCAGCATTTGTTGCCCATCCCTAATTGCCCATGAGAAGGTGGTGGTGACCCGCCTTCTTGAACTGCTGCAGTCCCGGAGGTGTAGATACACCCACAGTGATGTTAGGGGAGGGGAGTTCCAGGATTTTGACCCAGTGAAAGTGAATGAACGGCAATATAATTCCAAGCCAAGTGGTGTGGGGGCTTGAAGGGGAACTTTCAAATGGTGGTTTTCTCCTACATCTCCCAGCCTTGTCCTTTTAGGTGGTAGGGTTTGCAGGTTTAGAAAGTGCCGTTGCATAAACCTTGGAGTGTTGCTGCAGTGCATTGTGTAGATGGTTCACACTGCTAACACTCTGTGTTGGTGTTGGGGGGAGTTACTGCTGAAGATAGTCGATGGGGTGCCAATTAAGCGGGTTGCTTTGTCTTGGATGGCGACGAGCTTCTTGAGTGTTGTTGGAGCTGCACTCATTTTGGCAAGTGGGGAGTAAGTCCATCACACTCCTGATTTGTGCCTTGTCGATGGTGGACAGGCTTTGGTGAGCCAGGAGGTGAGTTCCTGTCCACCTAATGCCCAGCGTCTGACCTGATTTTGTAGCCACAGTATTTATATGGCTGGTCCACTTCAGTATCTGACCAATGCCTGGCCTGAAACACTTCTGTGGGGTCTACTTCTACCATATAATTTACTGAGCTCCAACATCTTGCTGATGTGAAGAGGATTTGGAGGAGGAGGTGGGACTGGCAAGGAGACCGCGACCGAGCCCCACCTCCACAGGTCCCGTTTCACCTCCACCACCAGACTGGACAGGTTCCACTTGTGGAGCCAGGCCCAGATGTTGGCTATTTGGATCCCCAGGTATCTGAACTTGGTTTGAGACAGTCTGGTGAGAATTTCAGTAGAAAAAGGCATGCCACTGATCCCATCGGGCTTCATAGAACATAGGACATACAGTGAAGAGGGAGGCCATTCGGCCCATCAAGTCTGCACCCACCCGCTTAAGCCCTCACTTCCACCCTATCTCTATAACCCAATAACCCCATCTAACCTTTTTGGTCACTAAGGGCAATTTATCATGGCCAATCCACCTAACCTGCACGCCTTTGGACTGTGGGAGGAAACCCGAGCACCCAGAGGAAACCCACGCAGACACGGGGGGGGGGACGTGCAGTGATCCAGCGGGGAATCGAAACTGTGACCCCGGCGCTGTGAAGCCACAGTGCTATCCACTTGTGCTACTGTGCTGCTCATGTGCTTCATGAGCAGATTAATCCCCAGATTGGCTCCTATACCATTGTCTTCAAGAAGTCAACTCCAGTCTATTCCCACTTCCATCTCCCGTATTCGCTCACTGTATCCCCCCCCCCCACCCCCCCCCCCCCCGCTCCCCCCCACCCCCCCCCCCCCCCCCCCCCCCCCCCGGAATGCCCCAGGCCACAAGGAAATCCAGGAAAACTAATTTGGTTGTTTTTCAATAGTTTTTCAATATTAGGAGAATATAGAACACAAAGTTCAAAAGCTTTATTGAGATAATATTGATATTTTCTTCAAACCAAAAGTGGATATGTGAGAGAGGAAGACCAACAAAATTATTATTATTTACACACCTGTTAGAAGTAGTGTACAAATTTAAAACCAAGCTTGAGAGAAACATACACACACATCTACATTTTCTCATCAAAATGTCCGAATCGACTCAAAAAGTGGCTTTCACTGTGATGATCACTAAAAATGTCCAAGAGTGCATTTCCACATTGTAATTTGATTTTTTTTTGTTGAACTTTGAATGGAAACTGAAAACTTCCAATTATCATTGTTTACTGTGCTTTCTTTATGAGTGACAAATGTAAGTACTTTAGTGATGAAGCCAGTTAAACAAAGAGACGTGCTGAAAGCAATGTAAACTTTAACAAAACAAACCAGAAACAGGGGGAAAAAATCACACAGAGGCACACTTCGAAGAACCAAGTTAAAAACATCAAAGGGAGTGTTCATTGTGATTTATGATAAGCCAGTGCTGATAGACCTGAACACCACTCCCCATCGACAGGACTGTCAGGACCATGGACAGATGCCAATGACAGAAACAGCATACCCTAAATCATGCTGACCCAAACCCAAGGAATTTCCCCAGTGTTGCCAAAATACAGTAGCTCCATTATAATGTTGCTAATCTCGAGGACCCACAGCCACGATTTCGTACTATATCGTCCCCCACAAAGGCCCAGGATTCTTCCCCTGTACTTACAAAGTCCAGAACTCATCCCTCAACCACAAACAACCCTCTCTTTATTCCCAACTCTTCCTGATCATCTTTATTAACCCTAATCCAAATGGTGGCTGTTCTGTCTTGCCTTATCTCACACTGATCCTAATGGTGACTGTGCCTGGTCACCCGAACTAACCCTGTTCCAATGAAGCGTTCAAACTCTGTTTTTCTCTCTCTCTCTGCTGCGTATTTCCAGCATGTTCTGTGTTTTTTATGTTTCCGATTCCCCGGCTTCCCAGCAGTATTTTGCCCCAAACTGTGGGGCTCACCCCAGTCCCACTTCCAAAGGCGCCTGGCTATACTTCTGGCACCTCTGATTAATCCTATCCTTAATGTAACTCTCGGAGTGGGGTTTTAAAAATAAGAACGACCATTCTGGGGAAACTCGGCATCTCCGGCAGTGTCTGTGGGTAGAAACACACAGGTGGGGGGTGGGGTGGGGTCAAGTCAAACTTGGAAATGAGTGTGACTGGTCCGAACCTGGTCCCATTTGTAAGGTGCACGAGGCCAGTTCGGACAAGTACCAGGTGCTGCCAAGTTTTAATAACAATAATAACTTGTATTATTGTCCCAAGTAGTCTCACATTAACACTGCAATGAAGTTACTGGGGAAATTAAAAAACTTCCAGATGGTGCTGGAGCATGGCGACTCTCTGCGAGCTCTCTCACCCACACCCTGTTCTTTCATCTCTTATCACCGTTCCAACTTACTAAAACTCTTTTCCACTTCACACATAATTACTATTTGCTTTGTTTGGCCCCTTGTTCCGCACTGTAACCAATTGCAATGTGGCGATGTGCCATTTGTCAGTGTACTTTGTCGATTATTCTTTTGTTGTCTACTATGTACGCACTGTGTACGTTCCCTTGACCGCGGAAAAATACTTTTCCCTGTACTTCGGTACATGTGACAATAAATCAAATCAAAATCAAATCAAGCCCCAAGTGGCCACACTCGGACGTCTGTCCGGGTGTACAAAGGGAGAATTCAGAATTCTCAGCTGGTACGGGAATTGAACCCGCGCTGCTGGCCTTGTTCTGCATCACAAACCAGCTGTCTAGCTCACTCAGCATTAACACTGCAATGAAGTTACTGTGAAAATCCCCCAGTCACCACACTCCGGCGCCTGTTCAGGTACACAGAGGGAGAATTCAGAATGTCCAATTCACCTGACAGCACGTCTTTCGGGGCCTGTGGGAGGAAACCGGAGCACCCGGAGGAAACCCACGCAGACACAGGGAGAACGTGCAGACTCCGCACAGACAGTGACCCAAGCCAGGAAGCGAACCCTGGTCCCTGGCACTATAAAGCAACAGTGCTAACCACTGTGCTACCGTGCTGCCCATATGATGTTTTCCAGATGTTTTGAGGGCGATGGCTTTCAGAGCCTCTCTCCCTCTCTGCACAATCCTCTCTGCTCTGTGAACTGTTACCTTTCTGTACTCCAGGATTCAGCGCTCCCCAGGTGCCGTGCTTGCCTTCCTTGAGGATGTTGTCGTGTGAGGTATCTGCAGAGAAAACATTCAGGAAATAAGCACCAACAGAATCTCAAAGTCCTGAAAATATGACCTCAAATTTCCCACAATAGGTTTCTAAAAAAAAGTCCTAAACATTTTATCAAAATGTAAAATGTCACGCTGCATTCTACCCCATTTAGCACAGGTTAGGCTGTGTCCTCCTCTCTCTAAACCCTCCCTCCTTCCCTCTCTCACACCCACCAGGATTTCCCTGACTTTCTGGACCTGGAGTTTGCCTTCCCAGAGTTCAGGAAACACGTTCAGGAAAAGACACCGTGCTCACTTCCGACAACAGAAGCTTTATTCCTTATAAAACGCCCGGAGCGAACGAGACGAGGGGAGAGGGAGCTGGGCGAGAGAGGTAAGGCACCGGGAGAAGAGTGTGAGAGAGAGAGGGCGAAAGAAGAGAGAGACAGAGAGGGAGGGAGGGAGAACTGGGAGCGCCGGAGGAGAGGGAGAAACAGTCTCAGACAGAATGAAGTTTGAAAGCCCAGAAGAAGCGGAGAAGGGGAAGGGGAGGTGGGTGAAATGGGAAGAAAGGGGGAATTGGGGGGGGGGGGGGGAGGGAGAGAGTGGATTCCTGACAGCGATGGAGAGAAAGAACCCAAATTAGCGAAGACGCGGAAGAGCGAGAGAGGAAGGGAGGAAGGGAGGGAGGGTTGAGGATAGCGAAACAGAGCATCAGAAATAACTTCGACAGAGAGAGAAAGTGAGAGATAGGACAGAGAGAGAGGGAGATGGAGACAGGATGGGAGAGAGAGAGAGAGAGAGACGGGACACTGAAAGGCGAAAGAAATCGATGCCGGGAAGGGAAGAGGTTCAAAGCGAAGTGAGGTGGGGAAAGAGTTAAGAGAGGGGCAAGAGACGGCGGCAGAATGAGTGAGACAGAGAATGGGGGAGAGACAGGGGCGAGGGGCTAGCTGGAGAGGGAGAGGGGGTGAGAGGGGGAGAGAGAGAGGATGAGAGGGGATGAGGGGGGTAAGAGAGGGGGCGAGAGGGGGCGAGAGGGGGCGAGAGAGGGGGTGAGAGAGGGGGCGAGAGGGGGTGAGAGACAGGGCGAGAGGGGGTGACAGGGCGAGAGGGGCGATAGAGGGGGTGAGAGGGGGTTGAGAGGGGGTGAGTTGGGGGTGAGAGAGGGGAGCGAGAGGGGGTGTGAGAGAGGGGTGAGAGAGGGGGTGAGAGAGGGGGTGAGAGAGGGGTGTGAGAGAGGTGGTGAGAGGGGGTGAGAGGGGGGCAACAGGGCAACAGGGGAGCAAGAGAGGATGAGAGAGGGGTGAGGGGGTGAGAGGGAGTGAGAGGGGGTGAGGGGGGTGAGAGGGGGTGAGGGGGGTGAGAGGGGGTGAGGGGGTGAGGGGGTGAGAGTGAGGGTGTGAGGGGGGTGTGAGGGGGGTGTGAGGGGGGTGTGAGGGGGAGAGGGTGTGAGAGAGGGGGGTGAGAGAGGGGGTGAGAGGGGGTGTTAGAGAGGGGGGGTTAGAGAGGGGGGTGAGGTGGTGAGAGAGGATGAGAGAGGGGGTGAGAGGGAGTGAGAGAGGGTGTGAGAGGGGGTGAGAGGGAGTGAGAGAGGGGGTGAGAGGGGGTGAGAGTGAGAGGGGGTGAGAGTGAGAGGGGGTGAGAGGGGGTGAGAGGGGGAGAGGTGGTGAGAGGGAGTGAGAGGGAGTGAGAGAGGGGGTGAGAGAGGGGGTGAGAGGGGGTGAGAGTGAGAGGGTGAGAGGAGGTGAGAGGGGGAGGGTGAGAGGGTGTGAGAGGGAGTGAGCGAGAGTGAGAGGGAGTGAGAGAGGGTGTGAGAGGGAGTGAGAGAGGGGGTGAGAGGGGGTGAGAGTGAGAGGGTGAGGGGGGGTGAGAGGGAGTGAGAGAGGGTGTGAGAGGGAGTGAGAGAGGGGGTGAGAGTGAGAGGGTGAGAGGGGGTGAGAGGGTGTGAGGGGGGAGGGTGAGAGGGGGTGAGAGGTGGTGAGAGGGGGTGAGAGGGGGAGGGTGAGAGGGGGTGAGAGGTGGTGAGAGGGGGTGAGAGAGGGAGGGTGAGTGGGGGTGAGAGGGGGTGAGAGAGGGAGGGTGAGTGGGGGTGAGAGGGGGTGAGAGGGGGTGAGAGAGGGGGTGAGAGAGGGGGTGAGAGGTAGGGGGTGAGAGAGGGGGGTGAGAGAGGGGTGAGAGAGGGGTGAGAGAGAGGGGAGTTTTGTACCTGGCAGGTACATCTTTAACATCAGGTTATATCCGGAGGGGTTCAGATGCGGTCCAGGGGTAGAAGCTGCTTTCATGGCGAGTCTGGGATGAAAGGAGACTCCCAAACAGCATCGGGAGGCTCTTAATAAAAATTTAAGCAGCGGTGATTCACCCTCCCCTCTCCACCCGGTGTGAGACTCAGAGAGAGGGAGTTGCGAGGCAACAGTGTGGAGATCAGGAGAACAGAACAATGATTAGAGAGTAATTTCCTGAAAGATCCAGACTGGCTGGATGGTTTAATTAAAACAGCAATTTAACATTGTCACAGAGACGCGTCTCGGCAATAAAATCTCGAGTCCCCATCACTCGGCTCCGACGGAGAATTAAACCCTTATCAAAACTCCATCGCCTTTTAATAAAACTCTCCTTCTGCGCTCGCACTTTTGGCCCGTTTCCATGGAGCGCTCAAGTGGCCGCCTCGCCTCGCTGCGCTTCCTGTCTCCTCTGCAAACAGCCTCGCGTGTGCCCACCTCCCCCTCCCAATATTGACACCATTCCGGGTCTCTGAACTTGGCCAAACAAACCCAGCATCCAAAGGGAAATGAGGCAGAAACGCGCCTCACTTTCTAGCAGATCTTTAACTGCCCAACCAGGATTTAAGGCTTTGGGGTTTTCTTTTCTAAGAGGGTCAGGGATGGTCAAATCGAGTGGCGCTGATTCAGGAATTCTATGAGCTGAAAATTGGAATCTAGATTTGTATCAAATCGCACATCTCTGTTTGCATTGGCTGTTCCCTTCAACTCAAAAACTTAGGATTCTAAAGAGGTCCATCATGCCTGCATCGACATCAAGTGTCTAACTCTTCTAATCCCATTTTCCAGCACTTGTCCCCAAGCGTTGGCACATCTAAATACTTCTTAAATGAGGGAGACCTACCTCTATCACCCTTTTAGGCAGCGAGTTCCAGACTCCCACCACCTTCTGGGTGAAAATGTTTTAACCTCAAATCCCCTCGAAATCTCCTGCCCCTTACCTTATCAACCCCTTTTTAAATTAAAAAAAAAATAATCTTCATTGTCACAAGTAGGCTTACATGAACACTGCAATGAAGTTACTGTGAAAATCCCCTAGTCGCCACATTCCGGCGCCTGTTCGGGTACACGGAGGGAGAATTCAGAATGTCCAATTCACCTAACAAGCACGTCTTTCGGGACTTGTGGGAGGAAACTGGAGTGCCCAGAGGAAACCCACGCGGACACGAGGACAACGTGCAGACTCCACACAGACAGGAATCGAACCCGGGTCCCTGGCGCTGTGAAGCAACAATGCTAAGCACTATGCTACGTGATGGGATGTGGGCGTCAGCAGCTGTGCCATCATTTGTTGCCCGTCCTGTCTGTAATTGCCCTTGAGGGGGCAGTTAAGAGTCAACCACATTGCTGTGAGTCTGGAGTCACACATAGACCAGACCGGGTAAGGATGGCAGATTTCCTTCTGAAAAAGGCATTAGTGAACCAGACGGGTTTTTACAGCAACATTCGACTTTAATTCCAGGTTTTTTAAAAATAAAATTCAAATTTCACCATCTGCAGTGGCGGGATTTGAACCTGGGACCCCAGAGCATTACGCTGGGTCTCTGGTTTACTAGCCCAGTGACAACACCACTACGCCAAGGGAAATTGTGTTGCCCCCCCACTCTCCCATGTTACTTATTACCCCCTCTTCTCAGTGGTTCCTGCTCCACCAATGCCGCAAATTAAAATTCTCCCCCCTCCTATTCAGATCCCTTTCTGTCCCTCTAACCTCTTCCTCGCTCCCTACAATTTGGAGCAGTTTTCTCCAGCCAATTCAGCTCAGTAGAAGGGCAGTCTGAACTCTACACGTTAACTTGCTTCTCTGTCCACAGATGCTGCCCGACCTGCCGAGTTTATCTCACATTTTCTGTTTTCAATCCCAGCTTTCTTCCCAATACTTTCAACCTCCTGCATACCTCTCCGCTGGAATCCGTCCCTGAACGTCTCCACTCGCTCACCGTCTCTTTCTCCTCCTCTAGAACCTTCCTTAAAAACTACAACCTTCTGACAAGAGATCCGACTTAATATATAGCTGGGCATCAGATGTTGTTTGATGGACACCTCTTGGGGAACTGTGCAGGTGCGGTATAAATGAAAGTTGTTGTTGTTTATACAGTACCAGTCAGACCATTTTCAAGGAATATTGCTCCCAAAATCCCTGAATAGTATGTAATTAAAAACGGAGTTTGAACGATTCCCTCATGCTAAGGCTCTGATCCTGACTCTGGCCACCTCTCCATTGAACAGAAGTGAGCTGGAGTTTAACTACAATTGGGTAGAAATTAGGTACATGAAATTAGATCCATTGAAAATATCAGATACATTGAAATTTAATACATTGAAATTTAATACATTGAAATTATATACATTGAAGATATTAGATACATTGAAGATATTAGATACATTGAAGATATTAGATACATTGAAATTAAATGCATTGAAGATATTAGATATATTGAATTTAAATGCATTGAAGATATTAGATACATTGAAATTAGATACATTAAAGATATTAGTTGCATGAAATTAGATACATTGAAATTAGATACATTGAAGATATTATATGCATGAAATTAGATAAAGTGAAGATATTAGATACATTGAAATTAGATGCATTGAAGATATTAGTTATATTGAATTTAAAGGCATTGAAGATATTAGATATATTGAAATTAGATACATTGAAGATATTAGTTGCATGAAATTAGATACATTGAAATTAGATACATTGAAATTAGATACATTGAACATATTATATGCATGAAATTAGATAAAGTGAATATATTAGATACATTGAAATTAGATGCATTGAAGATATTAGATATATTGAATTTAAAGGCATTGAAGATATTAGATATATTGAAATTAGATACATTGAAGATATTAGTTGCATGAAATTAGATACATTGAAATTAGATACATTGAAATTAGATACATTGAAGATATTATATGCATGAAATTAGATAAAGTGAAATTATATGCGTTGAAATTAGATACATTGAAGATATTAGATACATTGAAATTAGATGCATTGAAGATATTAGATATATTGAATTTAAAGGCATTGAAGATATTAGATATATTGAAATTAGATACATTGAAGATATTAGTTGCATGAAATTAGATACATTGAAATTAGATACATTGAAATTAGATACATTGAAATTAGATACATTGAAGATATTATATGCATGAAATTAGATAAAGTAAAATTATATGCATTGAAATTAGATACATTGAAGATATTAGATACATTGGAATTAGATGCAGTGAAGATATTTGATGCATGAAATTAGATACAGTGAAATTATATAAATTGAAATTAGATACATTGATGATATTAGATACATTGAAATTAGATACATTGAAGATATTAGATATTTTGAAATTAGATGCATTGAAGATATTTGATGCACGAAATTAGATACAGTGAAATTATATACATTGAAATTAGATGCATTGAAGGGTATCCCGGAATCGCGGCTGAAGTGCTGCCTGTAACCTGTTGATTCGATGCTGGGGGATTAGAATGGGCGACTTTAAAAAAAATACTATTTGGGGGCTGGTGCATACTCGATGGCCGAATGGCCTCTTTGGGTCCCGCAACTTTTCGATAGATCGATGGCAATTAAAGTCGACCACTGCTCAATGGATCAGGCTAGTTACCGGAGACAATCGGTAACCTTTCCTAAACAGTTCTTGAAGCTGAATTGGAGTTTAGCGGGTTACATAAACGTGTTATATCCCCTGCAGTCTGGGAAACGGCGAGGATGAGCTGGTGGCGAGTTTAAACTGTTAAAAAGGAATTGAAAGAAGCAGATATAGAAAACCATTCTCTTCCTATAGGGGAATAAAGAACCTCCGGGCATCATTTTAAAACAGTCAATTGGTAGTCCAGAACTTGAAGATGGCTGGAAGCAGAGATTGCCGTTTCATCTTGCACCAACCAGGACAGATGCAAGAACACCAAATTTCAGACACAATCCTGCAGGAGGAAAAGGGGAGGCAAAGCTTTGTCAATGCGTCCGCTTTCAGCAATTGTAAAATTAGAGGCAGGTCACAGAGGAGAATATTCTCGAAGCACTTCTCAGAGTCTTTTACCCGACTGTAAATTTTCCGTTCCCGCCCACGCCGGAATTCTTCGCGGAAAACTTGACGGACCCACTTGAAGGTCCATTGAATTTCATGGTCATGGGGGGTGACCAGAAAATCTTAGAGTTTTTGCAGCACTAATAAGAGGCCCTTTGGCCCATCTTGGCCCCACGGGATATCAAGCACCTATCTTATTTCCTGGTGTGTTGTGGAGTTTGAAAGTCTCTCTCCCGCATGGTTGTGAATGCCTAGTGAATTGAAGCTTTGCGATTGAGCTGGATGGGTCTCTGTCGGGTTTAGGATATTGCGGACAATGGAAATAAAAGTAGGTGACTGGGATTGAGGGACAGACCAGTATGGGTGTCATCGAATCAGGGGGGCTGAATGGTCTCTTCCTGTCCCAGTGTGAGTTGTTAATAATTCCTGCTCAGCAGTTATGATCTGATCAGATATTTGCTCCTTCCCTTTGTCCTATCACAGATGGTGTCTTTTTTGGATAGTGAACTCCCCCGACTGAATAATAATCTTTATTGTCACAAGTAGGCTTACCTTAACACAGCAATGAAGTTAATGAATCGGAAGACGCCTGGGTGGATTTTGGGGAAGAAACATAATTTAACAATCCTTGCAAAGGGGTGTGCACACAAAACCCCAAATTCCTGCTCTTATTAAAAAAAAAAACACGCAATTTCCCAGCTGAAATTAGAGGCATTTTTTTTTGCTGACTAATTTCTGACGTGGGGGAGGGGCAATGAGAACAGGACGGGTTGAGTTGACCCGCCAGAAGGTAGGTTAGAAATGGGGCCACCCTGACCCATGTGGGACTCATTGTATCTCATCGCCTGTGACCCATCCTGGGCTAGCGGACTGGGACCCACCCTGGAATCCCCCCACCTAAACCCGAGGGACATGCCCTAAAACCTGCCTCCTTCGTCCAGCTTTCGACCTAGCTCTCTCTCTCTGAATGTGGTTTGGCGTCAGATTTTCTTTGATAATAGTGTGGAGTGTGACTACGCCACAGGGGCGCTACATGAATGCAGGTTGTCTCTGTCATGTACAGTGTAGAGGGGGATGGGGGGGGGGGGGGGGGGGAGCATCCTATAGAGCAACCCGCTTAGAATAATTGCTAAACACTGCAATGAAGTAATGTGAGCCTACTTGTGACACTAATAAAGATTGTTATTATTAATAACAAATGGAGCAGCATTTCCCCCATAGTCATGGGAAGGACCGTAGGAAGAACGTTTATGTTGTATCATTCCAGACCAATCTGACATTTCTGAAGCTCGAATTCGATCCAGAGCCGGTCCCCATGCGGGGGTCATTTCAATGGGCTGTGCCCCTGTTTCCATTCAAACGAATTGTCTTTATTCCCGTGTTTTGTTGATACATTTTGTTTGATAACATGAGTGTGAAGTGTGACTCCGCCACACCTGGCGGGGCAGGAACTACAATAAAATAATTCCCCCCGCCCCCCAAACTCCCCAGAAAAATAAACTCTCATTCCCAAAGAGCAGACGACGAAGGTACTTTAAACATTGGAGTTTCGGAACGAATCCCAGCGCTCTCCGTTCACGGGGATCTTTGGGAACATCTCTCCCTCTCTCTGAACCTTTTTTCCTTGTTTAATTAAGATTTTAATTCTCAGTGAAGAAGGCACCGACTGCCCCGTTCAAACACACACACACACACTAGCAAAACAGCGAAGGCGGCGGAGAGGGAACCAGAACTGGCTATTTTCCTCTACAAATAAACCGTCACTGTTCCAATTTACAAACACCTCCTTAACAACTCCCTTTGTATTAAACTCCAACATTGCGGTTTACACACAGCAGGAAGGGTGACTGTTTATTAATTTACCACATTCAACAATCCCAGAGCCCGCGCTCTGCACAATGCAAGATTATTTAGTTAATTTTGTCTAAAACATCCCTGTTTTGTCCAATATCCCTGTGCACCTGGGACTCTCATTGTCTGCTGTATTGCAGATTGTTCGAGTGCCAAAAAAAATAATAACAACCACCTTTAATAACAAAGCGGTTATCATTGCCCATCAATATCTCCTGCAAGCTCGTAAACTCCAATCTTATTAGTTGATTCACTCCGTGTCAGCATCGGAAACAAGGTTGGCATTCATTTCCAAAACAGGAAAACTGCAATTTCTATATTGTCCATGTTAAAATCTGCTTCTTTAATAGGGGCGATTAACAAATCTCTAACCTGGTATGTGGGAGAGTTAAATCCGTTTCCAAACGGGATTAATGCAATGCAGTGTTTCTCAATCTTCGTTCATAGGATGTGCGTGTCGCTGGCTAGACCAGCATTTATTGTCCATCGCTAGTTGCCCCGAGAAGGTGGCCTTCTGACCAGTTAAACTGGCTTTCTGTGAATTCCCTGCAACGCGGTAAGACTGATAGGAAGACATTCCCCTCCCTGGGGCCACAGTGTTCCCCAAAACGAAACGTGAAATCCTAAATTGAGGGCAATTTGGCTCCTGCGGTGGATTGAGCCTGGGACAAGCAGAAAGAAGGGTCCGTATTTATGAAGCATCTTTAGATGACCTCAGATGCTCCGAAGTGATTTATAATTAACTGGCGGATGGTTAAAAACAGATTACTGCGGATGCTGGAATCTGAAACAGAAAGAGAAAATGCTGGACAATCTGAGCAGGTCTGACAGCATCTGTGAAGAGCGAAGGTGGCATGTGGCGCACTGGGACTGCGGCGCTGAGGACCCGGGTTCAAATACCGGCCCTGGGTTACTATCCGTGTGGAGTTTGCACATTCTCCCCACGTCTGCGTGGGTTTCACCCCGGCAACCCAAGGGGTTGGCCACGCTACATTGCCACTTAATTGTAAAAAAATAATTGGGTATTCTAAATTTATAAAAAAATAACTAGATCTGTGAAGTGAGAAAGGAAATAACGTTTAGAATCTGAATAACTCTTTGTCAAACCTCCCTTCTCACTGCAGCACAGACACGGGCGGCATGGTAACACAGTGGTTAGCACTGTTGCTTCACAGGGTTCGTTTCCCAGCTTGGGTGACTGTGCGGAGTCTGCACGTTCTCCCCGTGTCTGTGTGGGTTTCCTCCGGGCGCTCCGGTTTCCTCCCACAAGTCCTGAAAGATGTGCTTGTTAGGTGAATTGGACATTCTGAATTCTCCCTCTGTGTACCCGAACAGGCGCCGGAATGTGGCGACTAGGGGCTTTTCACAATAACTTCATTGCAGTGTTAATGTGACAATTATAAAGATTATTATTATTACAGAAAATGTCCTTTGTTCTTGGCAGCTCATTTTGCACTGACTGAGGCAGGTCAAAGAGTATAAAGGTGTAACAAAGACCAAATCACCCCCTAAATCCCTTTCCTAAACAAAGCCAGCATTCTCCAATCCATTATAGCCAACTCACACCTCATACCATCAGAGTTTCCATAAGACCAGAAGACATAGGAGCAGAATTAGGCCACTCGGCCCATCGAGTCTTCTCCGCCATTCAATCATGGCGGCTATTTTCTCTTCCCCATTCTCCTGCCTTCTCCCCATAACCCCTGATCCCCTTATTAATCAAGAACCTATCTATCTCTGTCTTAAAGTCACTCTGTGATTTGGCCTCCACAGCCTCTGCGGCAAAGAGTTCCACAGATTCACCACCCTCTGGCTGAAGAAATTCCTCCTCATCTCTGTTTTAAAGGACCGTCCCTTTCGTCTGAGATGGTGTCCTCTAGTTCTAGATATTCCTACAAGTGGAAACATCATCTCCACGTCCACTCTATCCAGGCCTCGCAGTATCCTATCAGTTTCAATGAGATCACCCCTCATTCTTCTAAACTCCAAAGAGTTCAGACCCAGAGTCCTCAACCGTTTCTCATATGACAAGTTCTTCATTCCAGGGATCATTCTTGTGAACCTCCTCTGGACCCTGTCCAAGTCCAGCACATCCTTCCTTAAATACGGGGCCCAAAACTGCTCACAATACTCCAAATGGGGTCAGACCAGAGCCTTATACAGCCTCAGAAGTACATCCCTGGTCTTGTATTCTAGCCCTCTTGACATGAATGCTAACATTGCATTTGCCTTCTTAACTGCCGACTGAACCTGCACATTAACCTTGAGAGAATCATGAACAAGGACTCCCATGTCCCTTTGTGCTCCTGATTTCGTAGGCATTTCCCCATTTAGAAAATAGCCTATGCCTAAATTTCTCCTTCCAAAGTGCATAACCTCACACTTTTCCATATTGATTTCATTTGCCACTTCTTTGCCCACTCTCCTAGCCTGTCCAAATCCTTCTGCAGCCCCCTTGCTTCCTCAATACTACCTGAAAAATGGAAAACACTTATTGTCACGAGTAGGCTTCAATGAAGTTACTGTGAAAAGCCCCAAGGCGCTACGTTCCGGCGCCTGTCTGGGGAGGCTGGTACGGGAATCGAACTGCGCTCCTGGCCTGCTTGATCTGCTTTAAAACCCAGCAATTTAACCGCGTGAGCTAAACCAGCCCCTACAGATCTCTTTATCATCTGCATTTCCCTTATTAAGATTCAGAACCCTAATCTCAAAATCAACTATGTCATTCTCTACCTTGATGAAGAATTCTATCGCTCATCCCTAAGGGGTCTCACACAACTAGATTGTAAATTATTCCTTTCTCATTACACAATACCCAGTCTTGGACGGCCTGTTCCCTTGTTGGTTCCTCAACATATTCGCCCAGAAAACCATCGCATGTGCACCCCAGGATTTCCTCCTCTACAGTATTGTGACTAATTCAATTTGCCCAATCTATATGCAGATTACAGTCACCCATAATTACATATGCTACTTTATCGCATGCATCTCTGATTTCCTGTTTAATACCATTCCTAACTTCACCACTGCAGTTTGGAGGTCTATATATAACCCCACTAACGTTTTTTGTCTCTCAGTGTTTCTCAGCTCTACCCTTACAGATTGCACATTGTCAGAGCTGATGCCTTTCCTCACTATTGTGTTAATTTCCTCTTTAACCAGTTCCATGGCCTTTTCCTTTTAGTCTACACTTCCTGAATACTGAATACCCCTGGACGTTCAATTCCCACCCCTGGTCACCATTCAGTCATGCCATAGAATTGTAGAATCGCTACATTGAAGAAGAAGGTCATTCAGCTCATTGACCCTTCGAATGAGTTTCCACCCCCCCTGTCATTTTAGTTTAAACCCGCCCAACCGCTCTAGAAAATATTCCCCTCAGACATCAGTCCCAGTCCTGCCCAGGTGTAACCCATCCAGTTTGTACAGATCCCACCTCCCCCTCCCATAATCAGTCCCAATATCCCAGGGATCTGAAAGCTTCCCCCTCACACCATCTCTTCATTCATCTGATATATCCTGCTATTTCTGCTCTGATTAGCACATGGCTCTGGTAGAAATCCTGAGCTCATTACCTTTGAGGTCCGACTTCACAACTTTCGCCCGATATTCTGCTTTTAGGAACCCATCCCTTTTCTTACCTATGTCGTTTCTACCAATGTTTACCACGACCACTGGCTGTTTACCCTCCCTCTCCAGAATGTCCTGCAGCCACTCTGAGACATCCTTGAAGCTAACTCGAGGGAGGCAATATACCATCCTGGAATTTTATTTGTGGCCACAGAAACGCCTATCTGTTGCCCTTACAATTGAATCCCCGATAACTATTGCATTCCCACACGTTTTACTCCCCTCTGCAGCAGAGCCAACCATGGTGCAACAAATTAGGCTGTTGCTGTTTTCCCCTGAGAGGCCATTCCCCTCAATAGAATCCAAAGCGAGGGCAGCACGGTAGCATTGTGGATAGCACAATCGCTTCACAGCTCTAGGGTCCCAGGTTCGATTCCGGATTGGGTCACTGTCTGTGCGGAGTCTGCACATCCTCCCCGTGTGTGCATGGATTTCCTCTGGGTGCTCCGGTTTCCTCCCACAGTCCAAAGATGTGCAGGTTAGGTGGATTGGCCATGATAAATTGCCCTTAGTGTCCAAAATTGTCCTTAGTGTTGGGTGGGGTTACTGGGTTATGGGGATAGGGTGGAGGTGTTGACCTTGGGTAGGGTGCTCTTTACAAGAGCCGGTGCAGACTCGATGGGCCGAATGGCCTCCTTCTGCACTGTAGATTCTATGATTCTATGATCTGCTTTGCAGAGGAAAGGCCACAGGAGATTCCTACACTGCCTGCCTCTTCCTCTTGCTCTGCCTGGTGGTCATCCATTCCCTTCCTACCTGTGGAGCCTGAGCCTGTGTTGGGACCACCTCTCTATACGTGCTATCCACGACACTCTCGCCCCAGTGTATCTGGCTGTCAGAAACCCAAGCTTCCGGATGCTCCAGCTGGAGACACTTCCTGCACACATGCTGACCCCGGGCACTGGAAATGTTCCCAGTTTCCCACAAGGGGCATGAGGAGCACACCATGGCTCTTCTGCCATGACTTAACCTTTAAATTAAACCATTAGAAGATGGCCAATGTCAGATATTATCAATTACACTCAGACCCTTCTTCCCTGGTCCTTGTTACTACAGAGTATAGACCATTACAAACTATAAACCACAAAAGACCTTATAAACTATCAATGATAAAAGTAGTCAATACTTACCTGATCATACCCACTACTTACCAGTTAGCTCTTTCCCTTGTAACCTCTGCTGCAACAGAACAAGTCCATTCTCTGAAGTTTCAAAAAGTTAGAAAACAAACAAGCAAAAAGAACCACTTTCCTTCCCGCACCAAATTGCTACTATGCTCAAAATTCACGGTACCCACACTCACTCTGGCTGTGTGTCACTCAGGACGTGCTCTCTCCCACTGCTCGGGCACAAAGCTCACTCGTCTATCTCAACTCCATATCCCCGCGCTCTCCCCATACCACTTGACGCTTTTGGAGTCTAGAAATCCATCTATTTCCTTCCCAAATATATTCAGTGACTTGGCCTCCCCAGCATTCTGTGGGAGAGAATTCCACAGGTGATGGGAACCCAGTCCTGGAGATCACATGCATCAGGTGTTGTCTGTAAAACCCCACTGTGTGATCTCTGCCCTGGTCAATAACCAATCTAGCTCCCTCTGGAGCACTTTGCACCTATTTAACGCCCCCAAAACTGGTGCTGCCCTTTCCCAATTGCACAGGGAGACATTTCAGACAGACAGACGATTGTTCTATATATAGAACATACAGTGCAGAAGGAGGCCATTCAACCCATCGGGTCTGCACCGCCCCACTTAAGCCCTCACTTCGACCCTATCCCCGTACCCCTCCTAACCTTTTTTTTTATCACTAAGGGCAATTTATCATGGCCAATCCACCTAACATGCACGTCTTTGGACTGTGGGAGGAAACCGGAGCACTCGGAGGAAACCGACGCAGACATGGGGAGGACATGCAGACTCCGCACAGACAGTGACGCAGCGCGGAATCGAACCTGCGACCCTGGCACTGTGAAGCCACAGTGCTATCCACTTGTGCTACCGTGCTGCCCTACTTGTCCCCCTTCCACCCCCTACCCTCAAACCACCTGTTTGGTTCTGTTTTAGCTGCTGGTTGAAACTCACACAAACACACAGACAAACAAAGCGCCGCTTAATCTGAATGAGAATCAGTTTCTCTTGTAGGTTTTTTGTAATTGAACTGCTGTCTGTCAGGGAACAGCTGCAGAGATCCTTTGCGTTTATTGTAAAAATACAATCAGGCAGCCCTTTATGTTTCATTGTGTTTACCCACACAATCTTGTCAATTTCAAATCAATTGCAGTGTAACTGACCAGGACACAACATTTGGACCCAGTGCTGGAACGGGGAGCAACTAAATTAATTGTTGCAGCAACGCATTACGCCTTAAGACCAACAATAAAATACTGGATGGAGGGTTTTTTTGAGGTAAATAAATAAGTGATACACAAGTGAATCAATGGAATCAAATCCATGGTGTTGTGCACAGAAGCAGAGATGCTCGGAACAGGTTTGCGCACTGCCTTTAACTTAGTCCGACCATGAACTTGAGGGCATGACTCCGAGAATATGAGGGTCCCCATGCTAAAGCTGAACAAACAGCACGAATAGAGGACAAGAACTCTCCACCACCCCCCCCCCCCCAACACTACCCCCTGCCCACCTGCTAGAGACAGGCAGCTGAACTGCCCCGATTGGGGGAACGGTCCATTGATAAAAAGAGGCTGATAAAAAAGACTTATAACATCCAGAACAATAGGTGAGAGAGGAAAATAGATCGAAGAATGATACAGCCCAGATCCTTGCCCATTGCACTATTATTTTCTCCCCTTCAAGCATATGTCCAAATCCCCTTTGAACATTAATGTTGAATCTGCTGCCACCGGCCTTTCAGGCAGCGCCTTCCTGATCACAACAGCACACTCATTTTACTCATCTTCCTCGCCGATCAGCTTAAACCTGTCTTCTCCGTCTTGCCAATGTAAACAATGGGCAGGATTCTCCAGTCCACCAGTCACTTGCTTCTTGGCGGCGTGCCATAAGCTGGTGGTGGGATTGTCTTGTCCTGTCCCTTGTCAATTGGATTTCCCATTGAAGCCCCCCCCCCCCCCCCCCCCCCCCCCCCCGCCGCCCGCCAATTCCACGCTGCCGGGAAACCCACGGGGGGGGGGGGGGGGGTGCGCTGCCAGTGGGAAAAGAGAATCCCGATAGCTGGAGAATTGTAAGCTCAGAGAAGGGGGCAAAAGAGGGGGAGGTGTGGCGCTGCTAGTCAAGGACAGTATTACGGTGGTGGAAAGGATGCTAGATGGGGACTCTTCTTCTGAGGTAGTATGGGCTGAGGTTAGAAACAGGAAAGGAGAGGTCACCCTGTTGGGAGTTTTCTATAGGCCACCTAATAGTTCTAGGGATGTAGAGGAAAGGATGGCGAAGATGATTCTGGAAAAGAGCGAAAGTAACAGGGTAGTTGTTATGGGAGACTTTAACTTTCCAAATATTGACTGGAAAAGATATAGTTCGAGTACATTAGATGGGTCATTCTTTGTACAATGTGTGCAGGAGGGTTTCCTGACACAATATGTTGACAGGCCAACAAGAGGCGAGGCCACATTGGATTTGGTTTTGGGTAATGAACCAGGCCAGGTGTTAGATCTGGAGGTAGGTGAGCACTTTGGAAACAGTGACCACAATTCGGTGACCTTTACATTAGTGATGGAAAGGGATAAGTATACCCCGCAGGGCAAGAGTTATAGCTGGGGGAAGGGCAATTATGATGCCATTAGACATGACTTAGGATGTGTTGGTTGGAGAAGTAGGCTGCAAGGGTTGGGCACACTGGATATGTGGAGCTTGTTCAAGGAACAGCTATTGCATGTTCTTGATAAGTACGTACCAGTCAGGCAGGGAGGAAGGGGTCGAGCGAGGGAACCGTGGTTTACCAAAGAAGTGGAATCTCTTGTTAAGAGGAAGAAGGAGGTCTATGTGAAGATGAGGCGTGAAGTTTCAGTTGGGGCGCTTGATAGTTACAAGGAAGCGAGGAAGGATCTAAAGAGAGAGCTGAGACGAGCAAGGAGGGGACATGAGAAGTCTTTGGCAGGTAGGATCAAGGAAAACCCAAAAGCTTTCTATAGGTATGTCAGGAATAAAAGAATGACTAGGGTAAGAGTAGGGCCAGTCAAGGACAGTGGTGGGAAGTTGTGTGTGGAGGCTGAGGAGATAAGCGAGATACTAAATGAATACTTTTCGTCAGTATTCACTCAAGAAAAAGATAATATTGTGGAGGAGAATGCTGAGACCCAGGCTATTAGAATAGATGGCATTGAGGTGCGTAGGGAAGAAGTTTTGGCAATTCTGGACAAGGTGAAAATAGATAAGTCCCCGGGGCCGGATGGGATTTATCCTAGGATTCTCTGGGAAGCCAGGGAAGAGATTGCTGAGCCTTTGGCTTTGATTTTTAGGTCATCATTGGCTACAGGAATAGTGCCAGAGGACTGGAGGATAGCACATGTGGTCCCTTTGTTCAAGAAGGGGAGTAGAGATAACCCCGGTAACTATAGGCCGGTGAGCCTAACGTCTGTGGTGGGTAAAGTCTTGGAGAGGATTATAAAAGATACAATTTATAATCATCTAGATAGGAATAATATGATTAGGGACAGTCAGCATGGTTTTGTGAAGGGTAGGTCATGCCTCACAAACCTTATCGAGTTCTTTGAGAAGGTGACTGAACAGGTAGACGAGGGTAGAGCAGTTGATGTGGTGTATATGGATTTCAGTAAAGCATTTGATAAGGTTCCCCACGGTCGTCTATTGCAGAAAATACGGAGGCTGGGGATTGAGGGTGATTTAGAGATGTGGATCAGAAATTGGCTAGTTGAAAGAAGACAGAGAGTGGTAGTTGATGGGAAATGTTCAGAATGGAGTTCAGTTACGAGTGGCGTACCACAAGGATCTGTTCTGGGGCCGTTGCTGTTTGTCATTTTTATAAATGACCTAGAGGAGGGCGCAGAAGGTTGGGTGAGTAAATTTGCAGACGACACTAAAGTCGGTGGAGTTGTAGACAGTGCGGAAGGATGTTGCAGGTTACAGAGGGACATAGATAAGCTGCAGAGCTGGGCTGAGAGGTGGCAAATGGAGTTTAATGTGGAGAAGTGTGAGGTGATTCACTTTGGAAAGAATAACAGAAATGCGGAATATTTGGCTAATGGTAAAATTCTTGGTAGTGTGGATGAGCAGAGGGATCTCGGTGTCCATGTACATAGATCCCTGAAAGTTGCCACCCAGGTTGATAGGGTTGTGAAGAAGGCCTATGGTGTGTTGGCCTTTATTGGTAGAGGGATTGAGTTCCGGAGCCATGAGGTCATGTTGCAGTTGTACAAAACTCTAGTACGGCCGCATTTGGAGTATTGCGTACAGTTCTGGTCACCTCATTATAGGAAGGACGTGGAAGCTTTGGAACGGGTGCAGAGGAGATTTACCAGGATGTTGCCTGGTATGGAGGGAAAATCTTATGAGGAAAGGCTGATGGACTTGAGGTTGTTTTCATTAGAGAGAAGAAGGTTAAGAGGTGACTTAATAGAGGCATACAAAATGATCAGAGGGTTAGATAGGGTGGACAGCGAGAGCCTTCTCCCGCGGATGGAGGTGGCTAGCACGAGGGGACATAGCCTTAAATTGAGGGGTAATAGATATAGGACAGAGGTCAGAGGTGGGTTTTTTACGCAAAGAGTGGTGAGGCCGTGGAATGCCCTACCTGCAACAGTAGTGAACTCGCCAACATTGAGGGCATTTAAAAATTTATTGGATAAGCATATGGATGATAAGGGCATAGTGTAGGTTAGATGGCCTTTAGGTTTTTTTTTTCCATGTCGGTGCAACATCGAGGGCCGAAGGGCCTGTACTGCGCTGTATCGTTCTATGTTCTATGTTCTAATTCCGGCTAGGTTCTCTCTCAAATCCCATAATTTTCAATGCCGCAGTTAAATCTCTCCTTAACCTTCTCTGCGCCATGACAAACAACGTTACGGCACCTCTGACAGACGGAGCATTAGGACAGTGTCATGTCTGAAAGGGGAAGGCAAAGACAGATCCCATCACTAACTCAGAGTGGGGCAGAGAACCTCCTGCAGTTCAGCAAACATCTAGATCAACAAAAAAAGAGGAGTGAATTAAAAAAAAAAAAATTCTTGGGATGTGAGTGTCAATGGCAAGTCCGGTACTGATTCCCATTCCTAATTGCTGTTGAGAAGGCAACCACAAGTGAACAGTCCGCTGGGACATTTCAGAGTCACATGTATAATAATAATAATCTTTATTATTGTCACAAGTAGGCTTACATTAACACTGCAATTAAGTTACTGGGAAAATACCCTTGTGGCCACGCTCTGGCGCCTGCTTGGGTACATGGAGGGAGAATTCAGAATGTTCAGTTCACCTAACAGCACGTCTTTGGACTGTGGGAGGAAACCGGAGCACCCGGAGGAAACCCACGCAGACACGGGGAGAACGTGCAGACTCCTCACAGACAGTGACCCAAGCCGGGAATCAAACCTGGGACCTGGCTCAGTGAAGCAACAGTGCTGACCACTGTGCTACCGTTCCGTCCTCCGGTCGTGTACGCCAGACAGGGGCAAATATGGCAGATTTCTTCCCCCAATGGGCAATAGTGAATGAAATGGCTTTTTATAACAATTTGGCGGCTTCACGATAGGATTTTATTCCAGAGTTACAAATTGATTGAATTGAAATTCCTCAAGCGGCCCCGATGGGTTTTGTACCCATGTCTCCATGCGAGAAAATCTCAGCAGGTCTCCAGAGCATGAATTTGGGCCACTGACCTACTACTTCAGTGATGTCAGCATTATGCTATTGTCCCTCCATTATGCCACAGCACTGAATATATTGAAGGGGGGTGATCAAGGGGTTAGGGTAAGTTCGGGCAAGTGGTGGCAGAGTGATATTGTCGCTGGATTAGCAATCCAGAGACCCAGGGTAATGCTCCCACCATGGCAGGTGGCAAAATTGGACTTCAATAAAAGTCTGGAATTAAAAATCCAATGATGACCATTGTTGATTATCTTAATAGAACATAGAACATAGAACACTACAGCGCAGTACGGGCCCTTCGGCCCTCGATGTTGCGCCGACCTGTGAAACCATCTGAAGCCTATCTGACCTACACTATTCCATTTTCATCCATATGTCTATCCAGTGACCACTTAAATGCCCTTAAAGTTGGCGAGTCTACTACTATTGCAGGCAGGGCGTTCCACACCCCTACTACTCTCTGAGTAAAGAAACTGCCTCTGACATCTGTCCTATATCTCTCACCCCTCAATTTAAAGCTATGTCCCCTCGTGTTGGTCATCACCATCCGAGGAAAAAGACTCTCACTGTCCACCCTATCTAACCCTCTGACTATCTTATATGTCTCTATTAAGTCACCTATCAGCCTTCTCCTCTCTAACGAAAACAACCTCAATTCCCTGAGCCTTTCCTCGTAAGACCTTCCCTCCATACCAGGCAACATCCTAGTAAATCTCCTCTGAACCCTTTCCAAAGCTTCCACATCCTTCCTATAATGTGGTGACCAGAACTGCACGCAGTACTCCAGGTGTGGCCGCACCAGAGTTATGTACAGCTGCAGCATGACCTTGTGGTTCCGAAACTCAATCCCCCTGCTTATAAAGGCTAGCACACCATATGCCTTCTTAACAGCCCTATTAACCTGGGTGGCAACTTTCAGGGATTTATGTACCTGGATGCCGAGATCTCTCTGTTCATCTACACTACCAAGAATCTTGCCATTAGCCCAGTACTCTGCATTCCTGTTACTCCTTCCAAAGTGAACCACCTCACACTTTTCCGCATAAAACTCCATCTGCCACCTCTCAGCCCAGCTCTGCAGCTTATCTATGTCCCTCTGTATCCTATAACATCCTTCAGCACTATCCACAACTCCACCGACCTTCGTGTCATCTGCAAATTTACTAACCCATCCTTCTACACCCTCTTCCAGGTCATTTATAAAAATGACAAACAGCAGTGGCCCCAAAACAGATCCTTGCGGTACACCACTAGTAACTGAACCCCAGGATGAACATTTGCCATCAACCACCACCCTCTGTCTTCTTTCAGCTAGCCAATTACTGATCCAAACCGCTAAATCAACTTCAATTCCATACTTCCTTATTTTCTGCAATAGCCTACCGTGGGGAACCTTATCAAACGCCTTACTGAAATCCATATACACCACATCAACAGCTTTACCCTGATCCACCTGTTTGGTCACCTTCTCAAAAAACTCAATAAGGTTTGTGAGACATGACCTACCCTTCACAAAACCGTGTTGAGTATCGCTAATCAACTTGTTCTTTTCAAGATGATTATAAACCCTATCTCTTATAACCTTTTCCAACATTTTACCCACAACCGAAGTAAGGCTCACAGGTCTATAATTACCAGGGTTGTCTCTACTCCCCTTCTTGAACAAGGGGACAACATTTGCTATCCTCCAGTCTTCCGGCACTATTCCTGTCGACAAAGACGACATAAAGATCAAGGACAAAGGCTCTGCAATCTCCTCCCTGGCTTCCCAGAGAATCCTAGGATAAATCCCATCTGGCCCAGGGGACTTATCTATTTTGACATTTTCTAAAATTGCTAACACCTCCTCCTTTTGAACCTCAATTCCATCTAGCCTGGTCGACTGAACCTGAGTGTTCTCCTCGACAACATTGTCTTTCTCCAGTGTAAACACTGATGAAAAATATACATTTAATGCTTCCCCTATCTCCTCTGATTCCACACACAACTTTCCACTACTATCCTTGATTGGCCCTAATCTTACTCGAGTCATTCTTTTGTTCCTGATACGCCTATAGAAAGCCTTAGGGTTTTCCTTGATCCTATCCGCCAACGACTTTTCGTGTCCTCTCCTCGCTCTTCTTAACTCTCCCTTTAGGTCCTTCCTGGCTAACTTGTAACTCTCAAGTGCCCTAACTGAGCCTTCATGTCTCATCCTAACATAAGCCTTCTTCTTCCTCTTGACAAGTGCTTCAACTTCCTTAGTAAACCACGGCTCCCTTGCTCGACAACTTCCTGCCTGCCTGACAGGTACATACTTATCAAGGACACGCAGTAGCTGTTCCTTGAAAAAGCTCCACATTTCGATTGTACCCATCCCCTGCAGTTTCCTTCCCCATCCTATACCTCCTAAATCTTGCCGAATAGCATCATAATTGCCTTTCCCCCAGCTATAATTCTTGCCTTGCGGTATATACCTATCCCTGCCCATTGCTAAAGTAAACATAACCGAGTTGTGATCACTATCACCAAAGTGCTCACCTACATCTAAATCTAACACCTGGCCGGGTTCATTACCCAGTACCAAATCCAATGTGGCCTCGCCCCTTGTTGGCCTGTCTACATACTGTGTCAGAAAACCCTCCTGCACACACTGCACAAAAACTGACCCATCTATAGTACTCGAACTATAGTATTTCCAGTCAATATTTGGAAAGTTAAAGTCCCCCATAACAACTACCCTGTTACTCTCGCTCCTGTCAAGAATCATCTTTCCAATCCTTTCCTCTACATCTCTGGGACTATTCGGAGGTCTATAGACAACTCCCAACAGGGTGACCTCTCCTCTACTGTTCCTAACCTCGGCCCATACTGCCTCAGTAGATGAGTCCTCAAGCGTCCTTTCTACCGCCGTAATACTTTCCTTGATTAACAATGCCACACCCCCCCCCCCTCTTTTACCATCTTCTCTGTTCTTACAGAAACATCTAAATCCTGGAACCTGCAACAACCATTCCTGTCCCTGCTCTACCCATGTCTCCGAAATCGCCACAACATCGAGATCCCAGGTGCCAACCCATGCTGCAAGCTCACCCACCTTATTCCGGATGCTCCTGGCGTTGAAGTAGACACACTTCAAACCAGCGTCCTGCTTGCCGGTGCCCTCTTTCGAACTTTTAACCCTATCCCTGACCTCACTACTCTCAACATCCTGTACACTGGGACTACAATTTAGGTTCCCATCCCCCTGCTGAATTAGTTTAAACCCCCCGAAGAGCACTAGCAAATCTCCCCCCCAGGATATTGGTACCCCTCTGGTTCAGGTGAAGACCATCCTGTTTGTAGAGGTCCCACCTACCCCAGAATGAGCCCCAATTATCCAGGAAACCAAAACCCTCCCTCCTGCACCATCCCTGTAGCCACGTGTTCAACTCCTCTCTCTCCTTATTTCTCACTTCGCTAGCACGTGGCACGGGTAACAACCCAGAGATAACAACTCTGTTTGTTCTAGCTCTCAGCTTCCACCCTAGCTCCCTGAATTTCTGTCTCAAATCCCCATCTCTCTTCCTACCTATGTCGTTGGTACCTATGTGGACCACGACTTGGGGCTGCTCCCCCTCCCCCTTAAGGATCCCAAAAACACGATCAGAGACATCACGAACCCTGGCACCTGGGAGGCAACACACCAACCGTGAGTCTCTTTCGTTCCCACAGAACCTCCTGTCTGTTCCTCTAACTATGGAGTCCCCAATGACAAGTGCTCTGTTCCTCTTCTCCCTTCCCTTCTGAGCAACAGGGACAGACTCTGTGCCAGAGACCTGTGCCCTATTGCTTACCCCTGGTAAGTCATCCCCCGCAACAGTATCCAAAACGGTATACTTGTTATAGAGGGGAACGACCACAGGGGATCCCTGCACTGCCTGCCGGTTCCCTCTCCCTCCCCTGACGGTAACCCATCTACTTCTTCTTTTACCTGAGGTGTGACTACCTCCCTATAACTCCTCTCAATAACCTCCTCCGCCTCCCGAATGATCCGAAGTTCATCCAGCTCCAGCTCCCTAATGCGGCTCTCGAGGAGCTGGAGTTGGGTGCACTTCCCGCAGATGTAGTCAGAAGGGACACTAGAGGTGACCCTTTCCTCCCACATTCTGCAGGAGGAACATTCAACTGCCCTAGCCTCCATTCCCACTGAACTAACTTCCCAACTACTGAAAAATAAAAAAATAAAAAACTTGTTAGTTTAGCAATCCAATGGACAGAGCTTTTTTTTGGTTAGAGGAAGAGGATGGGTGGGAGACACTACGTAAGTAGCGTTTCGGGTAAAGGTGTCACTCGAGAACAGCCCCTTCACAAACCACCTTCAACTTACGCTGACCGCACTGCACGTATGCAAATCTCCCCGGAACAGCCAATCAGAAGCTCTGCTCTGCTGCCCTCTGCTGGATGCTCACCTTCCGTCGAACTCCTCGGGTCACTGATGCAGGTGCACCTTCAACTTACGCTGACCGCACTGCACGTATGCAAATCTCCCCGGAACAGCCAATCAGAAGCTCTGTTCTGCTGCCCTCTGCTGGATGCTCACCTTCCGTCGAACTCCTCGGGCCACTGATGCAGGTGCACCTTCAACTTACGCTGACCGCACTGCACGTATGCAAATCTCCCCGGAACAGCCAATCAGAAGCTCTGCTCTGCTGCCCTCTGCTGGATGCTCACCTTCCCTCGAACTCCTCGGGTCACTGATGCAGGTGCACCTTCAACTTACGCTGACTGCACTGCACGTATGCAAATCTCCCCGGAACAGCCAATCAGAAGCTCTGCTCTGCTGCCCTCTGCTGGATCGGTCGTCCTTACCTTGCCTGGTCTGCTCTAGCCTCTATGTGACTCCAGACTACCAGCAATGTGGTTATCAGCCATTCAGACACTGAGATTATTAGCCACTCAGCTCAAGGACAACTAGGGGTGGGCAATAAATGCTGGCTCAGCCAGCGATGCCCACATCCCGTGAAACAATAAACTGTTGTGAAAACTTGGATGTGAACATCACCTTTCATGATCTCAATTATTCACAGCTTCATGGTGGGCCAAGGGGGTAACGCTTTGGGGGAGTTTCCCCCAATGTCCATCCGAGGGCCACCCCATCCCCCACAGTGCACCCCACCCCACCTCATGCAGATTCTCATGGTGCTATTCTTATGTAACAATTTGAATGTAACAATCTAATCAAAGTCTTTGAAATTCTAAAATGAATAGGAGAGTAAGCACAGGGAGAATAAACATTTCCTTTGGCGGAGGAGTGATGTGACAGTACCTTTAAGAAATGGGTGTTTACTACTGCAGTGATGTCAGAGTGTGGGTGGAGCTGGGCTGTCTGTCAGCTTTTTATTTTCGTTTTTGAGCAGGCTGCAGGGTGTGTTTTAGTTTCGTTTTCAGTGTTGGAGTTGAAGCCAGAGCAAGCAGCTGTACTGCTGACCTCTCTGCCATCAAAATACTATCTCTTGATCATTTGGTGAATTCTAATTATAAATGTTCCCAGTAGCGAATGTAAACCTAATGTGCTTCTGTTGAAAGGTATTTCTTCTGTCTTCTGGATGTTGGTTGCAAAGTTATTAAGCATTACTTAGTGTTGTATTCTTTGGGGGCTGTATTTGAATTGATGGTTGCTAAGTTGTTCACTGTATGCTTTAAAAAGGTTAACTTGAGTTCATAGAATAAACATTTAAAAACTTTTTAAAAATACTTTTCCATTTCTGCTGTACCACACCTGTAGAGTGGGCTGTGTGCTCCCTGACGCACAATCAATGGACACGAAACGTAGGTGAAGTCCGAAATGAAAGGCTTTAATCAGCAAGAAGTGAGCCCGGCAGCAGGCGTACAGAAATGGCCTGGCTGCCTGGGGCACACGGGTTCTTATACCCTGCCTCGTAGGCGGAGCTACCTTTCTCTTAGCCAATAGGAATACGGAGAACACAATACTTGGGCCAATGGGCAGCGAGCCCTCTGCACCAATGGCAGCTCGCACTCCCAGGTACCGTAATACCCCTAGTCATACTACCACATTCACCCCTTGTTGAGAAAGGAACGGGGGGGGGGGCCGTGAACGGGGAATGTGGACATGGAGAGAGGGGTGGGTGTCCCGTGCGAGTGGGTAAGAGACTGGTAGTATGACTAGTGATGTCGAATCATACCTCTTCAACGGTGGCTGCCCACTGGTCCGCAACTATGTACAGGGTCGAGTCAGAACACAGTAACTATATACAGGTTTGGGAGAAGAAAAACCGAGAGACCAAGCAAGAACAAGGGTCCATCAACAGTTCACATAGACTCGATCAGCCGATCGGGGGCCTTGGACGTCCTGTGCGACCTGCGGAGCTGCGCTGGAGACGTTGGAGTTGTGGGCATCGTGACTCCGGGAGCGATGATCCGGTCCTTGTGGTTGCGTCCGTACCCCTAGTCGGAGCTGGCGAGGGCGGGGCCTGGGGAGGGTTGTCCGGTCCTCTAGGCAGCGCATGTAAGGGTGTCGGCGGGGCAGGGAGGGGAGCGCCTGCCGGGGGAGCAGTTGCGGTTGGGGGGTGGTTGGGGGGGCTGGCGCCGGGGGCGGTGGTCAGGATCCGGCGGGTGCCAGGTCCCGGAGGGAGACCATGTCCTGTCGGGCGTCGGGATACTCCACATACGCGTACTGCGGGTTCGCGTAGAGCAGCTGGACCCTCTCGACCAACGGGTCCGACTTGTGCACCTGCACGTGTTTCCGGAGCAGGATGGGCCCGGGGGTAGCCAGCCAGGTCGGGAGCGGGGTCCCTGAGGAAGACTTCCTGGGAAAAACAAGAAGGCGTTCGTGAAGCGTTTGATTCGTGGATGTGCAAAGAAGTGACCGGATTGAGTGGAGGGCGTCTGGGAGGACCTCTTGCCAGCGGGAGACTGGGAGATTTCTGGACCGTAGGGCCAGCAGGACGGTCTTCCAGACCGTATCGTTCTCCCTCTCGACCTGTCCGTTACCCCAGGGGTTGTAACTGGTCGTCCTGCTGGAGGCGATGCCCCTGCTGAGCAGGAACTGATGCAGTTCGTTGCTCATAAAGGAGGATCCCCCTATCGCTATGTATGTAAGCGGGGAATCCGAACAGGGAGAAAATGGTGTGTAGGGCTTTAATGATGCTGGGTTTGGTCATGTCGGGGCAGGGGATGGCGAAGGGGAAGCGGGAGTACTCGTCAATCACGTTGAGGAAGTACGTGTTGCACTTGGTAGAGGGGAGGGGACCTTTGAAGTCCATGCTGAGGCGTTCAAAGGGATGGGAAGCCTTTATCAGATGCACTTGTTTGGGCGGTAGAAGTGTGGCTTGCACTCCGCGCAGATGTGGCAGTTCCTCATGACTGTCCTGACCTCCTCGATGGAATAGGGCAGGTTGCGGGTCTTGATAAAGTGAAAGAAGCGGGTGACCCCCGGGTGGCAGAGGTCCGCGTGGAGGGTTCGAAGGCGGTCCACTTGTGCGTTGGCACAGGTGCCGCGGGACAGGGCATCGGGAGGCTCGTTTAGCTTCCCAGGACGATACAAGATGTCGTAGTTGTAGGTGGACAGTTCGATCCTCCACCGCAAGATCTTGTCGTCCTTTATCTTGCCCCTCTGTGCGTTGTCGAACATGAAGGACACTGTCCGTTGGTCTGTGAGGAGGGTGAACCTCCTGCCAGCCAGATAGTGCCTCCAATGTCGCACAGCTTCAAATATGGCCTGAGCTTCCTTCTCGACCGAGGAGTGGCGGATTTCAGAAGCGTGGAGGGTACGGGAGAAGAAGGCCATGGGTCTTGGTTGAGGGTGGCCGCCAGAGCTACATTGGACGCGTTGCCCTCGACCTGGAAGGGGAGGGACTCGTTGATAGCTCGCGTCGTGGCCTTTGCAATATCTGCTTTGATGCGGCTAAAGGCCTGGCGGGCCTCCATCGACAGGGGGAACGTGGCTGATTGGATGAGGGGGCGGGCTTTGTCGGCGTAATTGGGGACCACTGGGTGTAATATGAAAAGAAACCAAGGCAGCGCTTGAGGGCTTTGGGGCAGTGGGGGAGGGGAAGCTCCATCAGGGGGCGCAAGCATTCCGGGTCGGGGCCTATCACTCCGTTGCGAACTACGTAGCCGAGGATGGCCAGACGGTCGGTGCTAAACACGCATTTGTCCTTGTTGTAGGTCAGGTTCAGGAGTTTTGCGGTTCGGAGGAATTTGCGGAGACTGGTGTCGTGGTCCTGCTGATCGTGGCCGCAGATGGTGACATTATCGAGATACGGGAAGGTTCCCCGTAAACCGTATTGGTCGACCATTCGGTCCATCTCACTTTGGAAGACCGAGACCCCGTTTGTGACACCGAAGGGAACCCTTAAAAAGTGGTAGAGCCGCCCGTCCGCTTTGAACGCAGTGTACTTGCGATCACTTGCACGGATGGGAAGCTGGTGGTAGGCGGACTTGAGGTCCACCGTGGAGAAGACTTTGTACTGCGCGATCCTGTTGACCAGGTTGGATATACGGGGGAGAGGGTACACGTCCAGCTGCATAAACCTGGTGATGGTCTGACTGTAGCCTATGACCATCCTATTCTTCTCCCCGGTCTTTACCACCAGAACCTGTGCTTGCCATGGGCTGTTGCTAGCCTCGATGACCCCTTCCTTCAGAAGCCGTTGGACCTCGGATCTGATGAAGGTCCGGTCCTGGGCACTGTACCGTCAACTCCTGGTGGTGACAGGTTTGCAATCAGGGGTGAGGTTTTCAAACAAGGACGGGGGATCGACCTTGAGGGTCGCGAGGCTGCAGACAGTGAGGGGGGGCATAGGGCCGCTGAATTTGAATGTTAGGCTCTGGAGGTTACACTGGACGTCTAACCCCAGGAGTGCTGCCGCGCAGAGGTGAGGGAGGATGAATAGCTTGTAGTTTTTAAACTACCCTCCCCTGGACCGTGAGGTCCGCAATGCAGCACCCCGTGATCTGTACTGAGTGAGAGCCAGAGGCCAGGGCGATTTTTTGCTTAACCGGGTAGACAGGGAGCGCGCAGCGTCTTACCGTGGTGGGGTGGACAAAACTCTCTGTGCTCCCGGTGTCCAGCGGGCTGTTCATCTCGTGGCCGTTGAGTAAAACCTTTGTGGTCGCTGTGGAGAGGGTACGGGGCCGAGACTGATCCAGTGTGACTGAAGCGAGTCGTGGCAGATAGTCGGAGTCTTCATCAGGCATGGAGTAGTCACCCGCGGGGTCCTCGGACCCGATCCAAGATGGCGGCGCCCGTTGGTCGCACATGGTGGGGGGTGGACAAAATGGCGGCACCCGTTCCCCGCACGTGGAGTCGGAGGTCCAAAATGGCTTCGCCCGGGGCGTAAAATGGCAGCGCCCGGGGATCGCACGTGGCGTTGGGGGATGGGGGCAGCGAGGTCCGCGGGCCGCACGGGGCCCTTGAAGAGAGCGAGGGGGGAGTCCGGCGGTCGCTGCTTGGGACCTCAGCGACCGCCTTTGCCTGGCAAACAGCCACAAAGTGGCCCTTTTTCCCGCAGCCCTTGCAGGTTGCGGAACGGGCCGGGCAGCGCTGACGGGGGTGCTTCGCCTGGCCGCAGAAATAGCAACGGGGCCCCACGGGTTTTTCGGGGCGCCTTGCGGCAAAGGCCTGGGGGGGGGGTCCAAGACCGTAGGGGAGAGGGAGGCCGAGTTCCATGCTGCCCAGGGGGCCGCCGTGCAGTCGGGGGCGTACAAGCGTACGTTTCGGTTTGCGATGTCTAGGGAGGAGGCGAGGGCCAGTCTTTGGCGGATCTGCGAGGACTGCATACCTGCAACGAAGGCGTCTCAAATCAGGAGTTCAGTATGCTCAGCAGCAGACACCTGTGGGCAGCCACAGTTCCTCCCCAGCACGAGGAGGGCACGGTAAAAATCGTCCAGTGACTCACCAGGTATCTGCTGCATTGTGGTTAGTAAGTGCCGAGCGTAGACTTGGTTCACCGGCCGTATGAAATGTCCTTTGAGTAGGTCCATAGCCGCGTCGTAGTCTGTTGTGTCCTCTATGAGCATGCATATGGCAGTACCGACGCACGAGTGGAGGATGTGCAGTTTCTGATCCCTCGTCGGGACGTTTTCCGCCGTGCTTAGGTAACTGTTGAAGCAAGCCAGCCAGTGCTTAAATGCAGCTGTTGCATTCGCTGCGTGAGGGCTGAGTCGAAGACACTCCGGCTGGATGCGGAGCTCCATCCTTTAAAATCTTGCTGATTAAATTGATGCAGAATCAATGGACACGAAACATAGGTGAAGTCCGAAACGAAAGGCTTTAATCAGCAAGAAGTGAGCCCGGCAGCAGGCGTACAGAAATGGCCTGGCTGCTGGGGCACACGGGTTCTTATACCCTGCCTCATAGGCGGAGCTACCTTCCTCTCAGCCAATAGGAATATGGAGAACACGATACTTGGGCCAATGGGCAGTGAGCCCTACGCACCAATGGCAGCTCGCACTCCCAGGTACCGTAATACCCCTCATCATACTACCGCACTCCCCATACCACAATCTATTAAAAGTTGTGGGCCAGGGGAACTCCATGATGCACTTTGGGGTTCTCCAAACCCTGACCCATAACATCATGAATGAGGGGACAAAATTCTTTAAAGCTAGGCCACTTAGCATTGACATCTGAAAGCCCTTTTCACACAAGAAGTACTAGAAAATTTCGAACTCTCTCCCAAAAGTGCGTTTCCACACCCAGTGGATTATTGCAGCTCTCCAGACTGAAATAGATTGATCTTTATTTGATAAGGCTTCCAGGGAACTTGGGCAGCCAATGGCTGCTCGTTGCTTTCACCATGGCAATGCCTCGGCCAATCGGAACAACCTGGCAGCCAATCAGCACTGACGACTTCTACAGTATCAATTGTTGTGAGTGTTTGAAATTTGCAATTCTTGTATTTGCCCTGATGAAATGTTAAACTTCAATAACATACCTCTCTTTTCAACAATATTCAAGTTGTGTGCTGCCAAGTGATTGTGAGGGTTTGAAAGGATATGGATTAAAGGCTAAAAGAAATGGCATTCAGGCGCAAATCAGCTATGATCAAATTGAATTGTGGGACCATGTCAAAGGGTTTGAAAATGAAAATCGCTTATTGTCTCGAGTAGGCTTCAATGAAGTTACTGTGAAAAGCCCCTAGTCGCCACATTCCGGCGCCTGTCTGGGGAGGCTGGTACGGGAATCGAACCACGCTGCTGGCCTGCTTGAAAAGCCAGCGATTTAGCCCAGTGAGCTAAACCAGCCCCTTACTAAACCAGCCCCTTAATGGCCTTTACCTGTTCCTCAGGACAAGGACACAGAATGGGGAGCTCCCTCGAGGGCTCCGTAGCTTAATGCATGGTGTAAAATGGATTTCCATCACCCGGGTGACTGAGGCTTTAGGTTCAATCTCTGTTCCAGGTTGTCGACTGCCTTCGGTCTGGGTTTCAACATCCTTCGGTTAGGAAGAGAGAGTGGAAAAAGTAAACATGCACTGTATCTGCCCTTCATCATGTTGTTGCAACCTCAGCTGCAAAAGGCATGGGTTGGACCACAGCCAACAGGTCTGAACATTCAGAAGAGCAGGAGTGGGGCAGAGGGAGTTTGGCTGGGCCCTTGCTGCCTCTGCCCAGCTGTGGCTCAGGTACGGACTCTCACCTCTGAGTCAGAAGGTTGCGGCTTCCAGTCGTACTCCAGAGGCCTGAGCATATAATCCAGCATCACTGCGATTCAGAGGGAGTGGTGCACTGTTAACGATACCCGGCGGGGCAGGATTCGTGGAGTTCTACGACAGCAAGACTGGGGCTGCACCTTGTCCGATTCAATGGCTGTTGAGGGGCGAGCAGCAGCACCACGTAGAGCAAGGTGGATTCCCATGAGAAATGGTGCGGGATTCGCCGGGTTCAGGATTGACACTCAGGAGACACCAAAGAACAAAGAACAAAGAAAATTACAGCACAGGAACAGGCCCTTCGGCCCTCCCAGCCTGCGCCGATCCAGATCCTTTATCTAAACCTGTCTCCTATTTTCCAAGGTCTACTTCCCTCTGTTGCCGCCCGTTCATATACCTGTCTAGATGCCTCTTAAATGATGCTATCGTGCCCGCCTCTACCACCTCCGCTGGTAAAGCGTTCCAGGCACCCACCACCCTCTGCGTAAAAAACATTCCATGCACATCTCCCTTAAACTTTCCCCCTCTCACCTTGAAATCGTGACCCCTTGTAACTGACACCCCAACTCTTGGGAAAAGCTTGTTGCTATTCACCCTGTCCATACCTCTCATAATTTTGTAGACCTCAATCAGGTCCCCCCTCAACCTCGGTCTTTCCAACAAAAACAATCCTAATCTACTCAACCTTTCTTCATAGCTAGCACCCTCCATACCAGGCAACATCCTGGTGAACCTCCTCTGCACCCTCTCCAAAGCATCCACATCCTTCTGGTAATGTGGCGACCAGAACTGCACGCAGTATTCCAAATGTGGCCTAACCAAAGTCCTATACAACTGTAACATGACCTGCCGACTCTTGTACTCAATACCCTGTCCGATGAAGGCAAGCATGCTGTATGCCTTCTTGACCACTCTATCAACTTGCAGCCACATATACAGGTAGCACTGTGTCCCTCGCACTAACCCTGGCCCACACCACCGTCACCCATAACCCATGCAGCCCCCCCTCCCTCCCACCTCCCCACCCCATCCGGAGAGCGACAATCCCCCACTGTGACGGTATCCACCTATTTTAAAGGCTGATCAGAGCTGATTTTATATTAAATCATATATTTAACCCTATATTAAAAACTGATGACGGATGAAGTCATTTATCTACTGTAAATCATTACTTATCGCAATAATGTTTTTAATATGTATTACAGACATTATCTTTGTAAGAGTCCAGATGCAGTGAACTCATTAAGTCTTGTGGCCTTGCCTGGAAATAAGCTCTGCCAACTAAGGGAGGATATCACTTGTAGAGTGGCCTTGCCACTATGGCAGGCTAGTGATTTTCTGGAGATAGCTACCGGAGGTAGCTCGTGTCTTGTTAGATCTCCTTAGAAACCAAGGTCTTGCCGACCAAAAGAGAGACTGTTCTTTGTCTCAAAATAACTGAGGAGTCAAACTCCCTAAGTTAAGAAAAGGATGTAAATATTTAAGCAAAGGCTGCAAAAGTTGGAGTTTCGCTTGAAGAGCTGTTTAGGAGGTTACTGGGTGTTTAAACTGCTATCTCGACTCGCAGAGTTCTGCTCTTGATTGAGTGTCGAACTCCGAGACCACTAGTCGTTGTAAGTATGAGATGTTTATAGCTTAAGCAATTATGTAGTTAAGGAGTTCACAGGCCAACTTGAAATGAAATGAAATGAAAATGAAAATTGCTTATTGTCACGAGTCGGCTTCAATGAAGTTACTGTGAAAAGCCCCTAGTCACCACATTCCGGCACCTGTTCGGGGAGGCTGTTACGGGAATCGAACTGTGCTGCTGGCCTGCCTTGGTCTGCTTTCAAAGCCAGCGATTTAGCCCAGTATGCTAAACAGCCCCATGACTTATCACATGTCCTGTAATTGTCAAACTGTATCATTTTTCAAAACACTTGTATGAACCTTTTTTCTATAAAGAAATTACGTATATATTTTACCATACAGCTCCGTGTCTATGTTAATAAATAAGAGTGACATTTAACTAAGACTCATCATATTCTCACCCTTTGAGGCTATCTGAAGGGTCACTTGCCCATGCCGAGCTCTCAAGAATTAGAAATATTTAGTCGACATTAAGGAACAGAGAGCATCAAAGTCATGGCTAACCTGTACACTGAAGGTAGTGAACATAAAGCACATTGTTGATACTGTAATTAGACATCCCAAACAGCGAGTCTTACTTTAGATATTGATAAGACCTTGTCTGGTAGCTTCCAACCTCGACTACTCAGGAAGATCTTAGATAGAATACTCCTCGACTGTCACACCACCCTGCACCACATGCCGGCACCCATACCTGCCGCCGTGGCCGGCTGCTCTGACCACTGAAGCCACCAGCTACCTGCATCCCCTGGGCTGCATGTGTCGGACTGTCTAACACTCTGCGTTTTCTCGGTCTCTCCCTCTCCCGTCCTCCCACCCGCCCAGGGAGAAGGCCGCCCACAGACGCCGGGAGCGGCAGAAGGCTGGCGGGGGACCACCGGACCTGCGGCCCCTCCCCGCAGCAGAACAGAAGGAACTGGACGTGGGTCGGTGGGCCCCAGGAAAGGGCAGGTGCCGGGACGGTGGTCACCGTCGGACGAGGGACTGAGACCCTGCTGAATTGCAGTTGCCCATGGCACGTGTGTCACCCCCCCCCCCCCCCCCCCCACCCCGGGACCACCACCCCCACCTCCACAATCCGTTCCACCACCACCCCTACGCCCTCCTTCCCAGCACAGCCCCACCATCCCCACTCCCCCTTTGGCCAGCGATGCAATCATGCGTCTTGCCTTGTGCCTTGCAGGAGCTGCTGGTGATGGGGCAGGCCCTTCGCGTGTCCCCCGACTCCAGCCACAGCCACAACCCCAGGTGCTGACCAGTGACGAGGACGTCACAGGCACGGACGGGAGCCATCGACCCGAATCCCAGGACACCCCGGAACTCAGGTCCGGGGATAACACTCTCCTCCCATCACAGCATCTTCAACACCTTCCATCGTCTCAGAGACCCTCACCTCGGTTGGGCACCTTAGTGAAGAGGCTCCTCTATCTGGTGAGCATCACACACATGCTCCAGTACAGTACATGGAGGTAGGAACTCCTGAGGGGGGCGGACAGATGCAGGGCAGGCCGACCCCAGGGGTTTTGGGCTTCTGGAATGGGCAGTCCCATCGATGGTAGAGATGCAGTATCAGAGCCAGGAACTACCTGAGGGGTTGTCGGCGAGCACCCAGCACCTGCAGGCGTGGTTGGCAGAGATCAACCACATGCAGGAGCAGGTGGCATCCACGGTGGAGGCCTTAGAGGGGCGATTGTTTCGGCCATGGGGCAACATGTCCAAGGCCTGGGCATTCTGTGCAGGCGGGAGCCAAGGCCCAGGACAGAGCTGCCCTCTCACAGACAGCCATGTGACAGAGCCACCGAGACATTGCAGCTCCTGAGTGTTGCCCAGTCACTGCGGACTATGGCTGAGAGTGCCGGCAGCATTGCCCAGGCGTTGCCCGATGTGTCACAGACACAGAGGGAGGTGCCCAATACCAGAGGGAGATAGGGCAGTCACTGGCTGTAGCACAGGTCCAGAAGGTGGTGGCCCAGTCCCAGAGAGAGGTGGTCCACTCCCTGCACTCCATGGCCACGAGCGTACAGACCCTGATTGAGACGAGAGGGGGCCTCCAGGACTGGCAGCAACAGGTGGATGGGGAGAGCCTCAGGGGTTCACTCCCCTTGCACCCCCAGCCCATGGTGTAGCACGGGGGCCATTGGGTACCCCGAGGGACGAGGGGGTGCTGGGGGCCATGCCAATGACTCCCACAGGGGAGGTTCCAGCATGCCGCAGCACCTCGCACTCCCCCCCCACTCCTATCCCAGGCTCATCACATGGGCAGCGGGGAAAACGGGGTGACACCACCTCACCCTGGGCACTCAAGTAGCAGCCAGGCCCATCTAGGCTCTGTCCCTAGAAGATGGCAGCCACAGAGGACCCAGGTCATAGGGCGGGAATCACAGCAGGCCGCCTCCACTCCTGAGTAACGACTGGGGAACCACCAAGATGTAGCATTAGGGCCCATAAGGCCAGAAAGGTAGACACCAGTTGGGCAGCACGGTGGCACTCACGACGCCGAGGTCCCAGGTTCGAATCCCGGCCCCGGGTCACTGTCCATGTGGAGTTTGCACATTCTCCCCGTGTTTGCATGGGTTTCGACCCCACAACCCAAAAGATATGCTGGGTAGGTGGATTGGCCATGTTAAAATGCCCCTTAATTGGAAAAGAAAATGAATTGGGCACTCTAAGTTTAAGAAAAAAAGAAAAGTAGACACCAGCTAAGTTGACACAGGTGCAGGGCATGGCATAACGATAGGGGCTATTGAACAAAGCTGTATATATCTGTTCACATCAAACACCCGTGCACAATGTTATAACCCTCCTCTGTACTCTGCCAGATGGGTGTCAGAGATGGACTGGTCTGGGGTGGTCGCAAAAGGGGCACAGGTGGTGGGGGGTGATGGGCAGAAGTTGGGAATGGGCTTGACCCAGGGTCCGCAGTTAAGCCAATGCTCACTGTCATGTGAGAGTGCCTTTAAGAAATGGATGTTGAAGCAATGTACCTTTAAGAAAATAGTGATGTCAGAGAGTGGGTGGAGCTCAGCTCAGTTCGGCCATTTTGAGGTTAGTTCTGAGTTTTAGTTTCAGTTTGAAGAAAGTTTGGGTGCGGCTGTGAGCTGCATTGCTGGTGATCTCTGCTATGAAGGACTATCGCTTAATCCTTTGGTGAAATCGTAATTGTAAAAAGGTCTCAGTATTGAATATAAATCTAATGTGCTTCCGTTTGAAGGATTTGTTAAGTCTTTTAGATGTGTAGATAGATAGAGAAATACAGCACAGAACAGGCCCTTCGGCCCACGATGTTGCGCCGAACTTTTGTCCTAGGTTAATCATAGAATTTTGGACAATTTGTCATGGCCAATCCACCCAACCTGCACATCTTTGGACTGTGGGAGGAAACCGGAGTACCCGGAGGAAACCCACGCAGTCACGGGGAGGATGTGCAGACTCCACACAGACAGTGACCCAAGTCGAAATCGAACTTGGGACCCTGGAGCTGTGAAGCAATTGTGCTATCCACAATGCTACCGTGCTGCCCTTAAGAAGTTAACCTACACTCCCTTATTCTGCCCTAATCCAAGTACCTATCCAATAGCCGCTTGAAGGTCCATAAATTTTCCGACTCAACTACTACCACAGGCAGTGCATTCCATGCCCCCACTACTCTCTGGGTAAAGAACCTACCTCTGACATCCCCTCTATATCTTCCACCATTTATCTTAAATTTATGTCCCCTTGTAATGGTGTGTTCCACCCGGGGAAAAAGTCTCTGACTGTCTACTCTATCTATTCCCCTGATCATCTTATAAACCTCTATCAAGTCGCCCCTCATCCTTCTCCGTTCTAATGAGAAAAGGCCTAGCACCCTCAATCTTTCCTCGTATGACCTACTCTCCATTCCAGGCAACATCCTGGTAAATCTCCTTTGCACCTTTTCCAAAGCTTCCACATCCTTCCTAAAATGAGGTGACCAGAACTGCACACAGTACTCCAAATGTGGCCTGACCAAGGTTTTGTACAGCTGCATCATCACCTCACGGCTCTTAAATTCAATCCCTCTGCTAATGAACGCTAGCACACCATAGGCCTTCTTCACACGCTCTATCCACTTGAGTGGCAACTTTCAAAGAACAATGAACATAGACCCCAAGATCTCTCTGCTCCTCCACATTGCCAAGAACCCTACCATTAACCCTGTATTCCGCATTCAGATTTGTCCTTCCAAAATGGACAACCTCACACTTGTCAGGGTTAAACTCCATCTGCCACTTCTCAGCCCAGCTCTGCATTCTATCTATGTCTCTTTGAAGCCGACAACAGCCCTCCTCACTATCCACAACTCCACCAATCTTCGTATCATCTGCAAATTTACTGACCCACCCTTCAACTCCCTCATCCAAGTCGTTAATGAAAATCACAAACAGCAGAGGACCCAGAACTGATCCCTGCGGTACGCCACTGATAACTGGGCTCCAGGCTGAATATTTGCCATCCACCACAACTCTCTGTCTTCTATCGGTTAGCCAGTTTGTTATCCAACTGGCCAAATTTCCCACTATCCCATGCCTCCTTACTTTCTGCATAAGCCTACCATGGGGAACCTTATCAAATGCCTTACTAAAATCCATGTACACTACATCCACTGCTTTACCTTCATCCACATGCTTGGTCACCTCCTCAAAGAATTCAATAAGACTTGTAAGGCAAGACCTACCCCTCACAAATCCGTGCTGACTATCCCTAATCAAGCAATGCCTTTCCAGATGCTCAGAAATCCTATCCCTCAGTACCCTTTCCATTACTTTGCCTACCACCGAAGTAAGACTAACTGGCCTGTAATTCCCAGGGTTATCCCTATTCCCTTTTTTGAACAGGGGCACGACATTCGCCACTCTCCAATCCTCTGGTACCACCCCTGTTGACAGCGAGGACGAAAAGATCATTGCCAACGGCTCTGCAATTTCATTTCTTGCTTCCCATAGAATCCTTGGATATATCCCGTCAGGCCCGGGGGACTTGTCTATCCTCAAGTTTTTCAAAACGCGCAACACATCTTCCTTCCTGACAAGTATCTCCTCAAGCTTATCAGTCGGCTTCACGCTGTCCTCTCCAACAATATGGCCCCTCTCATTTGTAAATACTGAAGAAAAATACTTATTCAAGACCTCTCCTATCTCTTCAGACTCAATACACAATCTCCCGCTACTGTCCTTAATCGGACCTACTCTCACTCTAGTCATTCTCATATTTCTCACGTATGTGTAAAAGGCCTTGGGGTTTTCCTTGATCCTACCCGCCAAAGATTTTTCATGCCCTCTCTTAGCTCTCCTAATCCCTTTCTTCAGTTCCCTCCTGGCTATCTTGTATCCCTCCAGCGCACTGTCTGAACCTTGTTTCTTCAGCCTTACATAAGTCTCCTTCTTCCTCTTAACAAGACATTCAACCTCTCTTGTCAACCATGGTTCCCTCACTCGACCATCTCTTCCCTGCCTGACAGGGACATACATATCAAAGACACGCAGTACCTGATCCTTGAACAAGTTCCACATTTCACTTGTGTCCTTCCCTGACAGCCTATGTTCCCAACTTCTGCACTTCAATTCTTGTCTGACAGCATTGTATTTACCCTTCCCCCAATTATAAACCTTGCCCTGTTGCTCGCACCTATCCCTCTCCATTACTAAAGTGAAAGTCACAGAATTGTGGTCACTACCTCCAAAATGCTCCCCCACTAACAAATCTATCACCTGCCCTGGTTCATTACCAAGTACTAAATCCAATATGGCCTCCCCTCTGGTCGGACAATCTACATACTGTGTTAGAAAAGCTTCCTGGACACACTGCACAAACACTACCCCATCCAAACTATTTGATCTAAAGAGTTTCCACTCAATGTTTGGGAAGTTGAAGTCGCCCATGACTACTACTAGTTTGCAGGATTGGGTAGTGTTGTATTATTTTCGGGGTTATCTTGAAGTAAGGGGTGTTAAGAGATCCAATGTTTATTTAAAAGGTTAATTTGAGTTCATGGAACAAACATTGTTTTGTTTTAAAAACCACATGTCCATAATTGTAATACTACACCTGGGGAATAAGCCGTGTGCTTCAAAAGCAACAATCCATTAAAGGTGGAGGGTGGTTGAACCCCTTTATACATTTTGGGGTTGTGAAAACACCTCTCCTATAACAATTGGGGGCTCGTCCAGGATAAAACTCTATATATTGGATTGGCTTTTGTGAACTTAAAGACAGTGAAGGATTGCTGCTTTTCCAGTGTGGTATTTTAGTTTAAGTGTGTTGTGGACAATGGCTCTTTCAGAGGCTCAGACGTTTTTGGGGGTGGAGACTGTCACACGCAGTACATTACGGGCAGAGACTAAAAGCAGACTGTTAGATTTAGCAAAAACATTGCAGTTAACATTACCTGACAGAATGCAAAAAGATGAGGTATTTATGGCGGTGGCTAAGCATTTAAAGTTGCCTGAGATACAGTTTGACTCATTGGAAATGGCAAAAAATTCAGTTGCAAATTAAACAAATGGAACATGAGAAAGAATTAAAGAGGCTTGAATATGAAAGAGAGAGAGAGGAAAAAGAAAAGGAGAGAGAAGAAAGGAGAAAAGAAAGTATAGCCCTTGCAGAACAAAAATAAAGAGAAAGAGAGATACAAATCAGGGAAAAAGATAAAGAGAGAGAGTTTGAACTTCAGAAAATGGCCATGAAACAAGATAGTCGGTTAAAATTGGCAGATGAAAGGGAAACGTACAGTTGGATGATAGTGATGAGGATAGTGAGAAAGAGCATCATCGTCGAAGACGTGGTTGCAATTTATTTAAATATTTAAAGCATTGCCAAGGTTTGATGAGAAGGAAGTGGAGGCCTTTTTCATTTCATTTGAGAAGGTAGCTAAACAAATGAAATGGCCACAGGACATGTGGGTATTACTAATTCAAACAAAGCTGGTAGGTAGAGCATGTGAAGTGTTTGCATCACTACTGGAAGAGGTATCTGGAACATATGAGGAGGTGAAGAAATCCATCTTAAGTGCATATGAGCTCGTGCCTGAAGCTTACAGACAAAGGTTTAGAAATTTAAGGAAAGAATTTGGTCAAACAAACATGGAGTTTGAAAGGCTCAAACAGAGTAATTTTGATAGGTGGATAAGGGCTTTGAAAATAGACCAAATGTATGAAGCTCTCAGAGAAATTATACTTTTGGAGGAGTTTAAAAATTCAATTCCTGATGTAGTGAGAACTCATGTCAAAGAGCAGAGGGTTAAAACTGTGAGGTTAGCAGCAGAAATGGCAGATGGTTGTGAATTAGTTCATAAATCAAAGATTGGTTTCCGACATCAGTTTCAGTCGGTGAGGGATAGAAACTGGGACATGAGAAATACTCAAGTAGTAAAGGTAAAGGTGATCTGATGGGAGACAATAAAGAGAGTGTACCTCTGATTAAAAAAGAAATCCAGTTGGGTGGAAAAGAAATAAAAGTTTCAAACGTTTTCACTGTAATAAACTGGGCCATGTAAAGTCACAGTGTTGGTGGTTGAAGAAAAGCACTGGAAAGGCTGATGTGGTAAAACAGGATAAGACAGTGGGATTTGTTAGAATGGTAAAGGTAGGCCCAAGGGAAGCGAAGGAGGTGCAAATGATTGTACAGCCAGTTCAAGAAGTAATTGTTAAGAAGGTGCCAGGATGTCTTTAAATAATTTACTTGTGTGGGTAAAGTTTACTCATGTGTATCAGGAGGAGCAGGTAAAGAAGTCACAATTTGAAGAGATACAGGGGCTAGTCAATCTTTAATGGCAAGAGATGAGGAATTATGTAGTTTCGGAAGAATGTTGCCAGAAAAGGTGGTGATATGTGGAATTCAGGGTGAGAGGAGTAGCGTTCCATTATATAAGGTAAGGTTGGAAAGTCCAGTGAAGAGTGGTGAAGTGGTAGTCGGAGTAATAGATAATCTATCTTGTCCAGGAATACAGTTTATCTTGGGTAATGATATAGTTGGATTGAAGGTGGGAGTGATGCCTACTGTGGTTGATAAGCCAGCGGAAAATCAGACAACTGAAGTGTTGAAGGACAAAAATCCTGGGATCTTTCCGATTGTGTAGTAACAAGGTCGCAAAGTCACAGGTTAAGAAAAGAGGAGAAATCAAAGAGTGAAGATGAATTTGAAGTGCAATTATCAGAAACGATTTTTGATCAGATGGTTGAAAAAGAACAAGAACAGATGGAGGATGAGGCGGATATTTTAGTTCAGGAAAATTGGCGGAGTTACAACAGAAAGATGTAGAAATAAACAGGATGTGTCAGAAAGCACATACGGAAAAGGAATAGGAGAGTGTACCAGAGTGTTATTACCGTAAAAGTGATGTCTTGATGATAAAATGGAGACCTGTACATATGCAGGCGGATGAAAAGTGGGCAGAAGTTCATCAAGTAGTATTGCCGGTAGGGTATAGGCAGGAGGTGTTGCGATTTGCACATGAGGTACCAGTGGGAGGTCATTTGGGAATAAGGAAAACTCAAGCTAAAATCCAGTAACATTTTTATTGGCCTGGACTACATAAAGATGTAGTTAAATTTTGTCACTCATGAAAATGAAAAACAAAAATGTCACATGTCATGTCACACATGTCAAGTGATAGGGAAACCTCAAGCAGTGATGAAACCAGCGCCCTCAATACCCATTCCAGCATTTGAAGAACCTTTTACGAGGGTCCTAATTGATTGTGTAGGACCGCTTCCTAAAACCAAAAGTGGGAATCAATATATTTTGACTATAATGGATGTGTCTACTAGGTTTCCAGAGGCCATTCCAGTACATAATATTACATCTAAAAAGATTGTGGAGGAGTTACTTAAATTCTTTACTAGATATGGACTACCCACAGAAACATAATCGGATCAAGGATCAAATTTTACCTCAAAGTTATTCAAAGTTATGGATAGCTTAGGAATAAAACAATTTAAATCAACTGCATACCATCCAGAATCGCAGGGAGCGTTAGAAAGGTGGCATCAGACATTAAAGACAATGTTGAGGGCTTATTGTCAAGATTATCCAGAGGATTGGGATAAAGGAATTCCATTCGTACTGTTTGCAATTAGGGATGCACCTAATGAGTCAATCAAATTTAGTCCTTTGGAACTAATTTTTGGTCATGAGGTAATAGGACCATTTAAACTGATCAAAGTAAAATTGGTGGGTGAGAAATCGGAAATTACACTATTAGATTATGTGTCAAAGTTTAGGGAACAATTAAATAGAGCAGGTGAATTGGCTAGACAACATTTGAAAGTTGCACAAAATGTGATGAAACGGGTCGCGGACAAGAAATCCACAGTTCGTAGTTTTGCAAGTGGAGATAAAGTTTTAGTGTTGTTACCAGTGGTAGGGAAGCCTTTAAAAGCTAGGTTTTGTGATCGTATCAGATTGAAAGGAAGCTAAGTGAGGTGAATTATGTGGTAAAAACACCAGATAGAAGGAAGACTCACCGAGTGTGTCATGTGACTATGCTTAAAAGGTACTTTGAAAGGGATAGAGAGGAAAAGGAGTAGGTTTTAATGATTCTAACTCAAAGTGATGAACCAAATCCAGATGACTGTGAATTTGACGTACCTCAAATTAAATTGGAAAATGAGGATGTTCTTAAAAATTGGGATGAATTGTTAAGTTACCTTCCAGAGGAAAAACAAACTGACCTGAAAGTTATTGATATCACATGGGCAAGTTTGTAGAGATAAATTGGGAAGTACTAAAATGGCTATACATGATGTAGATGTGGGAAATACTGTTCCGATCAAATAACATCCATATAGACTTAACCCTTTAAAATTGGCACAGGTTAACAAAAAGATTGAGAGTATGCTGAAAAATGGCATAATTGAAGTGGGTTGCAGCCAATGGAGCTCACCCGTAGGGATGGTACCTAAACGAGATGGTACCCAACAGTTGTGTGTGGACTATCGAAAGGTGAATGCAGTTACAAGAACGGACTCTTACCCTACCCCACGTTTGAAGGATTGCATTGAGAAAGTGGGACAATCTGCTTTTATTTCCAACTTCCAGACATGGAAAGGACGTTTGAAACATCGTATGGAGTTCTTCGATCGATTTCAGGAGGCGGGTTTGGTGATGAACCTAGCCGAAAGTGAATTAGGAGAAGCCCGAATCACTTTCCTTGAGGAGTTTCCGATACACTCAAGACGAAGGGAAATAATTCGATTTCTTAGCATGAATGAATTTGATCGAACCTTTGGCAAAAGATTTGTAGCATGGTTGCACCACTGATGGAATTGCTGAAGTAATATAAAAAATGTCAATGTACAGGGGACTTTCAACAGGCATGTGACTGCCTGAAAGCTGTGATCACCAATGCTCCTGTATTGGAGAATTGCAAGGGGCTCTGTGGTCAGATTGAACTAAAGTATCTGATTCCAAAGAGAAATGCCGAGGAGTAGAGGAACGTGCAGAGACTTTCTTGTTCAAAGAGACCATCAATCCGGAAGGTTTTCGGTTGGAGGAAGAAGAACAAAGAAAAATGGACTATATTATTATACCTGTTTGCGAGTGTTTTTTTTTAAACGAAAAAGTATTTTTACTGTGTGCATTTCTTAATTGATGGTGCAAGGTTTCTTGGGGGAGGTGTCATGTGAGAGTGCCTTTAAGAAATGGATGTTTAAGCAATGTACCTTTAAGAAAATAGTGATGTCAGAGAGTGGGTGGAGCTGAGCTCAGTTCGGCCATTTTGAGGTTAGTTCTGAGTTTTAGTTTCAGTTTGAAGAAAGCTTGGGTGTGGCTGTGAGCTGTATTGCTGGTAATCGCTGCCATGAAGGACTATCTCTTAATCCATTGGTGAAATCGGAATTGTAAAAAGGTCTCAGTATTGAATATAAATCTATGTGCTTCTGTTTGAAGGATTTGTTAAGTATTTTGGATGTGTAAAGGAACAGTTTGCAGGATTGGGCAGTGTTATTTTCGGGGTTATCTTTGAAGTAAGGGGTGTTAAGAGATCCAATGTTTATTTAAAAGGTTAATTTGAGTTCATGGAATAAACATTGTTTCGTTTTAAAAACCACGTGTCCATAATTGTAATACTACAACTGGGGAACAAGCCGTGTGCTTCAAAAGCAACAATCCATTAAAGGTGGGGGGTTGGTTGAACTCCATGATACATTCTGGGATTCTGAAAACACCTCTCCAATAACATTACCACTCCGATGTTCCACCCCCATTCCCTCACCATCCCCACCTCCGCCACCCCAGGGATTCGATGGGACCGTGTGATGGAATGGCCGGGTCGCATGCAGGGACCACCCAGGCAAACGGTGGAAACTGATACCATGGGCAGGAGTCAGACATTGTCCAATGGTGCGGAGCACCAGAGCTCATCGCAGAGCGGGTTGTCATCATCCTCCATCCCGCGGGGCAGACCTGCCATTACTGCCAACCCAGGGCCCCGCCCCGCAGTCAATGGGAGCGTGCATTCCAGAAGACTGACAGCAGCGAGTCCATGAGGTCGGCCCTCCCTCCGACTATCTGTCCCCTTGGGAGTTCCTACCTCCACCTGCTGGACCAAATCATGTGTGTGGTGCGCACAACATAGCGCTGCAGAAGCCTCTTCATGAAGGTTCCCAACCTAGTATTAAATGCTAAGATGGTGCGGCATGGAAGAGAGTTACAGACGGGGGGTGGGGGGGGGGGGATTGTCAGGGGGGAGTGTGGAGGTGCGTTGCGGTCTCTGTGCCCCTGGCCAGACCCAGTCCGCAGCCCTTGCCTGGCACCCTCTCTATAGAGCCTACTGTAGGCTTTGCCCTTGGGCGGGTCGCTTGATGCCGCCAGTAGGTGGCTGCTGGCTGGGGGGGGGGGGGGGGGGTGGAGGTAGGGTGCAGTTGTGGGGTGGGGCCAGTGGTAGTCTGCAGAAACATGGGCCAAGGTGGGCCGTCAGTGGGCTGTGCAGCAAGATGGCTGCCTTGTAGGCCGTGGCAATGGACACCGTCCCAGTCCTGTAGGGGGGTCACCCTGGCCTCATGGCCCATTCCCGTGTGCCCCCTCCCCCCTGCCCAGCCAGCCCGGCCAGTGTCAGGACCGGCAGCCCATGGTTACGCCTCTGCATGTCCCCTCTCTCTCCCTCGTCAGCCACAACGCTCGTTTCCCAATTTTCAACATTTTATTTGGTAAAAGCACAAGTGAACCTCGACATTGGGAATCCCCCCCCCCCCCCCCCCCCCCCCTCCATCCCCCGTTGGATGCGGAGAATCGTGGAGGCCCCGGAGAAAAACGGGTCAGGCCCGCTAATTATATACAAATGGCATTTACTCTGCATGCGGAGTGGAATGCATTGACGCTGACGTGAACCCGGCGCCCACCACGATTTCTGCTTCAAAACCGATTCTCCGTCCAATCACCTTTCTCATTTCGCCGTCAGCCTACGGAGAATCCGGCCCATCATCTTTCAAATTAAACATCAAACCAAAACCCTCTCAGTTTACGCAAGCCGTGCTCTGGTACTATTTGGAGGAAGGGCTTGGGAATTCCATCAATGCCTTGGCCAATGTTTATTCCTCAACAGTTGAAAGGTGTTGAGTGTAAGTCTTATTCAGGTACTCGTAGTCTTCAGTGATTCAGCAGTAAGTATTCACTAAATACTTGAGCAGAAATTATATCCATATATACAGTAAAGACCCGGCTACATGCTTGTTTCTACACACAGCTCTAACACAACACTGCCCCCTCGGTTCAGCTCACGTGTTCTCTTATATCACTGTATAGGTGGTACTGTACTCAAAGAACACAGAATTTTACAGTGCAGGAGGAGGCCATTCAACCCATCGAGTCTGCACCGGCCCTTGGAAAGAGCACCCTACCTAAGCCCACACCTCCACCCTATCCCCGTAACCCCACCTTACCTTTTTTTTTGTTGGACACGAGGGGCAATTTGTCATGGCCAATCCACCTACCCCTGCACATCTTTGGACTGTGGGAGGAAACTGGAGCACCCGGAGGAAACCCACGCAGACACGGGGAGAACGTGCAGACTCCACACAGACAGTGACCCAAGCCGGGAATCGAACCTGGGATCCTGGCGATGTGAAGCCGTTATGCTAACCACTATGCTACCATGCTGCCCCAGTCACTACTCAGTCACAGCTTAACCTTCTATGTGCCAGACCCTATACCACACCACACCAGCCAGCTCCTGATACGGGTAATGTAACCAATAAACATTGTGTAGGACCTTGCAACATGTAAATGGGTTGCTGCATGCAAGTTACAACAATGTCTGCAGTTCAAACAGTCTTTTAATGGCTGCAAAGCACTTCAGGACATCCTGAGGGTGCGAAGAAGGCACGATATCAATGCAAGTCCTTGATTTCTTTGTTCCTTCAGTGGTAACTCTTCAACGTAACCTGTAACTGCCCATCACATCCTGTAGCCGTGTTACTGAAGGGCAGGTTCACTGCGCTGACCCTGCTGACCCCAGGGCCAAGCTGCTGAGTTCCATGACCCCTACCCTTCGTCACTGACCATTCCTCTGGCGCCGTTTTCTCGCAGTTTCCAGACTTGCTTTAGCTGCCTGTGTCCCCAAAAACAAACAAACGCAGGCAACTCAAAACAAGCCAGGAACCTGGGAGAGGAGCTCTTACAGAGAGAGATGAGAAAAGGGAAGGAAGAAATGGAGACACACGTGTATCATCCTGTCATTTATACGGCAACTTTAGTCCATTAAAGTAACCTGCATCGCCCCACCCTGTTCATCCCCCGTGCTCGCTGACCCACATTGGTGCTTAAGTCCAGCAAAGCCCTTGATTTTACGATTCAGGTCCCTCACATCTCCCTTTGTCTCTAATGTCTCTCCAGCCTAACAACCCTGGAAATTATCTCCAATACTGGCATCAGCGGGGCATGGTGGCATAGTGGATAAATCACTGGATCAGGGCTCCCAAGGCCCCGTACCAGCCTCCCCGGACAGGCGCCGGAATGTGGCGACTAGGGGCTTTTCACAGTAACTTCATTGAAGCCTACTCGTGACAATAAGCGATTTTCATTTCATTTCATTTAGAGACAGGGGCTCAAATCCCACCATGGCGATTTTGAATTCAATTAATTATAAAAGCATAGAGTCCCTGCAGTGCAGAAGGAGGCCATTCAGCCCATCAGGTCTGCACCGACCCTCTGACACAGGCCCACTCCCCCCCCCCCCTAACCCTGTAACCCACCGAACCAACACAACTTCAGAGACATAAGTGGCAATTTAGCATGGCTCATACACCTAATCTGCACATCGTTTGGACTGTGGGAGGACACCGGAGCACCCAGAGGAAACCCACGCAGACACGGGGAGAACGTGCAGACACCACACAGACAGTCACCCAAGGCTGGAATTGACCCAGGAGCCGTGAGGCAACAGTGCTAACCACCATGTCGCTCATAAGTATAAATTAATTATAAATCTAGCATTGGTTGTTGCAAAAATCTATCGGGTATCACTAATATCCTATTAGAGAAGGGATTTTGCCATCATGTGACTTCAGACCCCACAGCAATTTGGCTGACCTCTCACTCTGAAATGGCCCAGCAAGCCACTCAGTTCAAAGGTGACCAGTGACAGCCCAACTCCATGATAATAATCTTTATTAGCGTCGCAAGTAGGCTTAAAGTAGCACTGCAATGAGGTTACCGTGAAAAGCCCCTAGTCGCCACACTCTGGCGCCTGTTCGGGTACACGGAGGGAGAATTCAGAATGTCCAATTCACCTAACAAGCACGGCTTTGGACTGTGGGAGGAAACTGGAGCACCCGGAGGAAACCCACGCAGAGACGGGGAGAAGGTGCAGACTCCGCACAAACAGTGACCCAAGCTGGGAATCGAACCTGGGACCCTGGAGCTGCGAAGCAACAGTGCTAACCCCTGCGCCACCGTGGAGTAAGGAAAACAAATCCCGGATTTTCATTGACTATAAAAACTGATAATGCTGGAAATGTTAGTGGGGAGAGAAATAGATTATTTCAAGTTGATTGGGCCCGAAGCCTTGGAACTTACGAGGGACAGAAAAGTGATGGGTTTACGCTGTTGAAAAATAGGGGAATATGGGGTGGGGGGGAGGGCAAAAAGGGGAGGTCAGGGATTGGTTCGAGGGCGAGGGAGATTAAATTACAATTTCCACCTCTCTTTAGCTCTGAAGAAGAGCCATATGGACTTGAAACGTTAACTCGGTTTCTCTCTCCACAGATGCTGCCGGATCAGCTCAGCTTCTCCAGCATTTTCTGCATTTCGCTTCTGTTTCAGATAAGGAAGCACTCCATTTCAACATCGGTAACACCTTCAACTGGAGGGTGAGAATTGCAAAACGCACTTCATTGGCTGGAAGGTGCTGCTGGATGGTCTGTGGTGAGTGTTTTATATATTTTTGCAAGTCTTCGCTGTGGAATTGTTGTCTCAGGGAGGTTGGGGAATCAGCAAAGAAAGTAACAAAATGGAAAATTGCGGGAAGTATGTGTGCTGGACTCTCCACTGGCTGTTGAGTTCTGTCTGAGAACCAGGGGCGGTATTCTCCGACCCCCCGCAGGGTCGGAGAATCGCCCAGGGCCAGCGTACATCCTGCCCCTGCCGTGGCCGGAATTCTCCTCCACCTGGGAATCGGCGGGGGCAGGAATCACGCCGCACCGGTCGGCGGGCCCCCCGCGGCGATTCTCCGGCCCGGGGTGGGCCAAAGTCCTGCCGCTGTCAGGCCTGTCAAGGCCGCGCCGTCGTGACGCACGGGGCCGTGCTCCTAGCCCCACCCGGGGGGGTGGAGAATCGGTCCCGGAAGTGGGCGTGAAGGCTGCCTTGGGCCACAGCCTGTCCCGCGGCAGCCTTTACGATCCTCCGCATTTGAGGAGAATCTCGCCCATACAGACCACCAACACTTAAAATAGTACAACACTATTTTATTGAACTATAAACTGTTGAACATACTATTACTGTGGGTTAACACGATGTTAGATTAACTAAAGACCTGTGCTTGTCCTAATCAGTCGAATCACTCAGCGCATGGTGAGGATCTGTGCTGTAAACTTTATAGTGAGTGTGCTCTAACTGGTGATTGGCTGTGGTGTTATGCATGTTGATTGGTCCTATTGTATGTCCATCAGTGTGTGCGTCTGCACCATGATATACCGGTGTACAGTATGACATGGGGAAGGCGGGATATGAGGGAAGGGGATATGGGGGAAGGGGGAAGGGGGATGGGGAAGGGGGGGCAGGCAGTGGGGGGGGGTCTCACTTGGCGCTGCGCGGCGGGCGGCCATTTTGCTGGGTCTCCGGGGGGGGGGGGGGTGCGTCTTTTCTGCAGTGACGCCGCGCGGCATCCGTGACGGGTGAAGCCGTCGTGAATGGCGTCACGCCGCTACTAGCCCATTCCCGGCCGGAGAATTCGATCCGCTTTTGGGGGGCCCAACGCCGGAGTGATGCCCGCCGTTTCTGTCGCCGCGTTTGGGCCCATGTGGGGGGAGGGAAGGGCTGGGGGGGAGGGGCTGGGGAGGGAGGGGAGGGGGGGTTGGACAGGGTGCGTGATGGAGAGGGGACGTGATGGGGAGGAGTGGGGGGTGGGGAGGGTGCGTGCTGGGGAGGGGTGGGGGGTTGGGGAGGGTGCGTGCCAGGGAGGGGAGGGAGGGGTTGGGGAGGGTGCCTGCCGGGGGATGGGGGAAGGGGGATATGGGGAAAGGGGATCAGGGGGGATATGGGGGAAGGGGAGATATGGGAGAGGGGATATAGGGAAGGGGGATATGGGGGTATGGGGAAGGGGGATATGGGGGAAGGGGGATATGGGAGAAGGGTGGCTAAGGGGGGATATGGAGGAAGGGGATATGGGGAAGGGGATATGGGGAAAGGGGTATGGGAAGGGGATAGGGGGAAGGGGATATGGGGAAGGGGATATGGGGAAGGGGGAATATGGAGGAGGGGATATGGGGGAAGGGTGGGTATGGGAATATGGGGAAAGGGGTGATATGGGGAAGGGGGGTGGGAAAGGGGGGCAGGCAGGGGGGATTGGGGAAGGGGTATTGGGGGGGGTATGGGGGGAGGGGGGGGGTTGGGGAGGCGTGCAGGGGGGAGGGAGGGTTGGGGGTTGGGGCGGGGGATGGGGGAAAGGGGATATGGGGAAGGGGATCAGGGGGGATATGGGGGAAGGGGGGATATGGGAGAGGGGATATAGGGGAAGGGGGGATATGGGGAAGGGGGATATGGGGGAAGGGGGGATATGGGGAAGGGGGATACATGGGGAAGGGGGAACATGGGAAGGTGGGATATGGGGGAAGGGGTACATGGGGGAAGGTGGGATATGGGGGAAGGGGTACTTGGGGGAAGGTGGGATATGGGGGAAGGGGTACATGGGGAAGGTGGGATATGGGGGAAGGGGTACATGGGGAAGGGGGATATGGGGAAGGGGGATATGGGGGAAGGGGGATATGGGGATATAGGGGGATGGGGGATATGGGGGAGGGAAGGGGGTTATTGTCGGGAAGGGGATATGGGAAAGGTGGATATGGGGGAAGGGGGATATGGGGGAAGGGGGATATGGGGGAAGGGGTACATGGGGAAGGGGATATGGGGAAGGGAAATAGGGGAATGGGGAAGGGGGATAGGGATATGGGGATATTGGCGAAGGAGGCTATGAGGGAAGGGGATATAGGGATATGGTGGGATATGGGGGAGGGGATTATGGGGGAAGGGGGATATGGGGAAGGGGATATGGGTGAAGCGGGATATGGGGGAGGGGCAAGGGGATATGGGGAGAGGAGGATATGGGGAAAGGGGGAATGGAGGAAGGGGGAATATTGAGGTGGGTATATGGGGGAAAGGGGATATGGGGAAGGCGGATATGGGGAAGGGGGCTATGGGGGATATTGTGAAAGGGGTATATGGGGGAGGGGGATATGGGAGAAGGATTGATATGGCGGGATATGGGGATGGGGATGGGGGATATGTGGAAGGGGGGATATGGGGGGACATGGGTGAAGGGGGGATATGGGGCAGGGGATAGAGGGGGATATGGGGAAAGGGGATATTGGAGAAAGAGATGTGGGGAAAAGGGGATATAGGGAAGGCAATATGGGGAAGGGGTTAGGGGGATATGGGGAGGGGGATATGAGGAATATCGGGGAAGGGGATTAAGGGGGAAGGGGGATCTGGGGAAGGGGGGATGGGGAAGGGGAAAGGGGGCAGGCAGTGGGGGGTCTCACTTGGCACAGCGCGGCAGGCGGCCATTTTGCTGGGTCTCCGGGGGGGGGGGGTGCGCCTTTTGTGCAGTGATGCCGCGTGGCATCCTTCACCGGCGGCGCGCGCGTCCGTGACGGGTGACGCCGTTGTGAATGGCATCACGCCATTACTAGCCCATTCCTGGCTGGAGAATTTGCGACATCTCGGGGGGGCTGACGCCGGAGTGATTCGCGCCATTTTTGACACCGATTTCGGGCCATCGGGCCCATTCATGAAGAATCCCGTCCCACATGTCACAGTCTCCCAAATTAAGACAGAATGTAGACAGAGAGAGAGAGCACGTTGCAAGAGAGAGAGAGACAACCAGACAGCATGGAGAGAGAGAGAGCACAGAAAGAGAACAAGACCATGGAGAGAGAGGAAGAGAGAGAGAGAGCATGGAGAGAGGGAGCATGGAGGGAGGAAGAGAAAGAGCATTGAGAGTGAGGGCATGGAGTGAGTGAGAGAGCATGGAGTGACTGAGAGGACATGGAGTGAGTGAGAGAGAGAGAGAATGGAGAGTGAGAGCATTGATGCACGATCAATTGCACAAAGACGAGAGTTGGATATAACTGAGGCTTTATTGCTCTAAGATGTGTGGCCTCCCACAGCAGCTGGTGAAATGGCTGCAACATGGAGGACACACATTTGTACTCCGCCTACTGGGCGGAGCCAGCAGGCAGGGACTACTGACGTACCTGTAGTACAGATCCTACCATACATCACCTAATATCGGTGCAACAGTGGTTTAACACAAGCATGGAGAGAGTGAAACAGCATAGAGAGAGGGTATGGAGAGACAGAGCATGGATAAGAAAGAGAGCATGTAGGGTGAGAGAGAAAGCATGGAGACAGAAAGAAAGCAGGGATAAAGTAGAGACAGTGAACAGAGAAGGAGTAAATGTGTGGGAGAAATAGCATGGAGGGAGACACAGAGAGACAGAGAACATGGAGAGAGAGAGCAAGAAGATATAGGGCGCGATTCTCCCAAAACGGGAGAAATCGTAAGGCGGGCGTCAAACCCGGGCGGGTTTGACGCCAGCCCCCCCCTTCCCGACCGGGAACCGATTCTGGTCCCCGGTCGGGGCTAGCAGCCCGACGCCGTAAGCTCCGGCATCACGGGCTTAACGAATTTCGTTAAGCCCGCTTGCCTGAGTTTGCGCCGGCTGACGCGTCATATGACGTCAGCCGCGCATGCGCGGATTGGAAGACTCCAACCCGCGCATGCGCGGATGACGTCATCGCGTATTTGCGCGAAACCCGCGCATGCGCGGGCCGGGATGCCCCTCAGCCGCCCCGCGAATGGATACTGCGGGGCGGCGGAAGGAGAAATAGTGCGCGGGCATCGGGCCCGCTGCCCGCGATTGGTGGGCACCGATCGCGGGCCCATGGCACCCTTGGCACGGCCATGGTACTGCCATGCCAATCGGTGCCATGGTTATAAAATGCGAGTGTTTACGGCCGTTTTTACGAACGGCCAGACCAGGTGTGTTTGCCGTTCGTAAAAACAGCTGTAAAGGGCTGGGAACTCGGCCCATCTATCAGCTGTGAATCGCTGCCGGCCGTAAGAAAACGGCGGCAGCGATTCGTGTCGGGAGTTGGGCGTGGGGGGGGGGGAGAATAGCGGGAGGGCGTCGGAACAGCGTGGCCGTAAAATTTTACGAGCCACGCTATTCTCCGCACCGTCGGGAGTGCGGAGAATCTCGCCCATAGAGAGAGAACATGGGGAGATGAAAAAAGAGCATTGAGAGAGTAAGCATGGAGTAAGTGAAAGAGCATAGAGAAAGAGAGAGAGCATATAGAGAGAGAACATGGAGAAACATAGAGAGCATAGAGAGAGAGCATGGAAAATAAAGTATATAGAGAGAGGGAGAATGGAGAGAGAGCAGAGAGAGTGAGAGCATATATAGAGAGCGAGAACATGGAGAAATAGAGAGCATAGAGAGAGAGCATGGAGAAATAAAGAGTATATAGAGAGAGGGAGCATGGAGAGTGAGAGAGAACATGGAGAGTGAGACAGAGCATAGGGAGGAGTGAGCACAGAGAGAGCATAGAGAGAGAGCATGGAAAGAAAGAGCATAGAGAGGGAGAGAGAGCATGGAAAGAGAGAGAGCATGGAGTGGGTGAGAAAGCGAGAGTATAGAGAGGAGAGAGCATAGCGAGAGCATGGAGAGAGAGAGTGCATGGAAAGAGAGCGAGCACAGAGAGGAGAGAGCTTAGAGAGAGCATGGAGAGAGAGAGCAAAGAGGGAAGAGAACATTGAGAGATCATGGTGAGTGAGAGAGAGTAGAGAGAGCATGGAGGGTGAGAGAGAATGGACAGTAGAGAGAGCATGGTGAGAGAGAGAGAGCATGGAGAGTAAGAGAGAGAGGGAGAGAGAGAAAGAACAAAGGAAAAAGAAGAATACCAAGCCTGTACCGGTCATGATACCACCCTTGGCCAAAACCATCAATACTTCCTTGTGCCATATCCTTCTGTGCCCATCCTATATACGTATTTGTCAATATGCTTTTTGAATGCCGTTAATGTGTCTGTTTCCACAACCTCCCCTGACAACGCGTTCCAGGCACTCACCACCCTCTGTGTGAAAAATCTGCCTCGCACATTTCCTCTAAACGTTGCCCTCGGACCTTAAACCTATTCCCCTGGTGACTGACCCCTCCACCCTGGGAAAGAGTGCCTGCCCATCCACTCTATCCATGCCCCTCATAATCTTGTAGACCTCTATCCGGTCACCCTCTCAACCTCCGTCTTTCTAATGAAAACCGACCGAGTCTATTCAGCCTCTTCACATAGCTAACACCCTCCAGACCAGGCAACATCCTGGTGAACCCCCTCTGCACCCTCTCCAAAGCCACCACATCCTTCTGGTAGTGTGGCAAACAGAATTGTGCGCAATATTCCAAGTGCGCCTTACTAAGGTTCTATACAACTGTAGCATGACTTGACAGTTTTTATACTCGTTGTCCCGTCCAATGAAGGCAAGCATTCCATATGCTTTCTTGACTACCTTGTCCACTTGTGTTGCCACTTTCAAAGATCTGTGGGCCTGCACGCCCAGATCTCTCTGGCTTTCTATATTCCTAAGAGTTGTATCATTTACGGTATATTTCCCCTCTATGTCAAGTTAGTGAGGCACGACCTCCCCTTCACGAAACCATGCTGTCTATCGCTAATGAGTCCATTTGTTTCCAAATGGGTATAAATCCTGTCCCTGAGAATTCTCTCCAATAATTCACCTACTACCGACGTGAGGCTCACCGGCCTATAGTTTCCATCATTATGCCAGCTACGTTTCTTAAACTTAAATTTAGAAGGATGAGGGGGGATCTTATAGAAACATTTAAAATTATGAAGGGAATAGGTAGGATAGATGCGGGCAGGTTGTTTCCACTGGCGGGTGAAAGCAGAACTAGGGGGCATAGCCTCAAAATAAGGGGAAGTAGATTTAGGACTGAGTTTAGGAGGAACTTCTTCACCCAAAGGGTTGTGAATCTATGGAATTCCTTGCCCTGTGAAGCAGTTGAGGCTCCTTCATTAAATGTTTTTAAGGTAAAGATAGATAGTTTTTTGAAGAATAAAGGGATTAAGCGTTATGGTGTTCGGGCCGGAAAGTGGAGCTGAGTCCACAAAAGATCAGCCATGATCTCATTGAATGGCGGAGCAGGATCGAGGGGCCAGATGGCCTACTCCTGCTCCTAGTTCTTATGTTCTTATGTACCACATTAGCTATTCTCCAGTCCTCTGGAACCTCACCTGTAGCCAATGAGGATACAAATATGTCAGTCAAGGCCCCAGCAATTTCCTCCCTTGCTTCCCTCAGTATTCTGGGGTAAATCCCACCCGGCCCAGGAGACTTATCTACCTTAATATCTTTTAAACAACCCAATACCTCCTCCATTTCAATGTTAACATGATCCAGACTGTCCACACACCCTACACAAGAATCATCTTCCACAAAGTTCCTTTCTTTGGTGAACACTGATGCAAACTACTCATTTAGGGCGCGATTCTCCGCAAATGCGGAGAGTCGTAAAGGCTGCCGTGAAACTGGCCGTGTTTCACGGCAGCCTCCGCGCCCCCTCCCGGGACCCGATTCTCCCCCCCGGTCGGGGCTAGCAGCGCGGCCCCGTGATGCTTAGCGACCGTCGCTAAGCCCGCGCACCAAGGGTCACGCTGGCTGACGCGCGCGATGACGTCAGCCGCGCATGCGCGGATTGGACGGCTCCAACCCGCGCATGCGCAGATGACGTCATCACGCATATGCGTCAAACCCGCGCATGCACGGGCCGTCATGCCCCTCAGCCGCCCCGCGGACTGATCCTGCGGGGCGGCGGAGGAACAAAGAGTGCGCGGGTTTCGGACCCGCTGCCCGCGATCGGTGCCCACCGATCGCAGGCCCATGCCACCCTTGGCACGGCCGTGGTGCGGCCGTGCCAATCCGTGCCATGGTTGTCGGGAACGGCACTTTGCGGCTGTTTTCACGAACGGTGAGAGCAGGTGTGTTTGCGTTCGTGAAAACGGCCGTAAAGGCCTGGGAACTCGGCCCATCGGCTAGGGAGAATCCCTGTTCGCCGTAAAAAAACGGCGAGCAGCGATTCGTGTCGTGGGGCGGTCGTGTGGGGGGGGGGGGAGAATAGCGGGAGGTCGGGAAAAATGTCGGGAAGGCCCTCCCGCTATTCTCTGACCCGTCGTGGGCAGCGGAGAATCGCGCCCTTAGTCTCTCGCCCATTTCCTCTGGATCAACACATAGATTCTCCCCACTGTCCTTAAGTGGTCCAATCCTTTCTCTGGCCACCCTCTTGCTTTTTACATCTGAATTAAAAAGCTTTGGGATTCACCCTAATCCTACTTCACAAGGACTTTTCATGACCCCTCCGAGCCCTCTTAATTTCCCGCTTCAGTACCTTCCTACTTCCTTTATACCCCTCAAGGCTTTTGACTGTCCCAACCCTTCTAGAGCGTTGAAAAGTCTCCTTTTCTTTTTGACGAGGTTCACAATATCCCTCGTTATCTAAGGCTCCCTAAACTTCCCATACTTATCCTTCGTTCTCTCAGGAACGTGACTTTCCTGAATCCTAATCACTGCCGCTTGAAAGACTCCCAGATTTCCAATGTTGAGTTACCCTCCAACAGCCGCACTTCAATTCCAGCCTATTGTAATTTGCCTTTCCCCAGTTTAGCACCTTAACGCGAGGGTTACCGTCATCTCTGTCCAAAAGTACCTTAAAACGTACCGAATTGTGGTCACTACTCCCAAAATGTTCCCCTACTGAAACCTCAACCACCTGTCCAGGCTCTTTCCCCGATACCAGATCCAGTACTGCCCCTTCCCAAGTTGGACTATCTACATATTGCATGAAGAAGCCTTCCTGGATACAACTTACAAATTGCCCCACCCAAGCCCCGAGCACTAAGTGAGTCCCAGTCAATATAAGGAAAATTAAAATTCCCTACCACAACAACCCTATTACTTTTGCACCTATCCAAAATATCTCTACCTCTATGCTCCTCTATCTATCGCTGGGGAGGGAGAGAAATAGAGAGAGCACGGAGAGAGTGTGAGAAACTGCATGGAGAGAGAGCATGGAGAGACAGAGCAAGAAAATGCATGGAGAGAGAGAGAGAGGCAGCATGGGGAGAGAGAGCATAGTAAGAGAGAGGGATAGAGAGAAAGAGAAAGAGATAGCATAGGGAGAGAGCATGGAGAGAGAGCAGGGAGAGAGAGAGCATAGAGAAAGAGAAAACATAGAGAGAGAAAAAGAGCAAGAGCATGGAGGGAGAGAATGGAGAGAGAGAAGATAGTAGAGAGAAAGACAGAAAGATTATTGAGACAGATAGAAAGCATGAAAAGAGCAAGCATAGAGAGAGAGAGAGAAAGAGATGTCAAGGAGAAAGGAGGAGGGCCAGCATGGAGAGGGGATGACAGAATGAGGTACTATTTATAGGCTAGATAACTTAGACTCTGGAGGGCAATAATAAGAATCTTTATCATTGTCACAAGCAATTAAGTTACTGTGAAAATCCCCTAGTCGCCACACTCCGGCGCCTCTTCGGGTACACAGAGAGAGAATTCAGAATATCCAATTCACCTAACAGCACGTCTTTCGGGACTTGTGGGAGGAAACCGGAGCACCCGGAGGAGACCCACGCAGACCTGGAGAGTCTCTGCACAGACAATGACCATGTTTGGAGGTGGGAGTAAGCCTGAGATTAGGCAGACGGAGGGGGGACTACGCAGAGAAATACAATAGAGAGTTTGGAGAGAGAAATATCTGAAAAAGAAAAGAGGCCACAGCTGATAAGGAAAGTGAGATGGGGCCTGAAACATCTTCACCCAATCAGCATGGAGCAACAGTATGATGGTGGTGGGGGGGGGGGGGAGAGAGGAGGATCAGAGAGGAGATAGGTGAGAGAGGGAGAGATAGTGAAAAGCAACAAATGAGGAGCAGAGAGGGTGAGAGATGAAGGGAGAGGAGAGAGAGACTGAGGGAGTGGGAGAGAGAGAGACTGAAGGAGTGGGAGAGAAAGAGGAAAGAGGGAGAGAGGAAAGAGAGAGAGAGAGGAAAGAGAGAGAGGAAAGACAGAGAGAGAGGGAGAAAGGAAAGAGAGAGAGGAAAGAGGGCGAGGGAGAGAGGGAGGAGAGAGGAAAGAGGGAGCGAGGAAAGAGAAGAGAGAGGATAAGAGGGAGAAAGAATGAAGGAATGTGAGAGAGGACTGAGGGAATGGGAGGAGAGAGGGACTGAGGGGAGTGGGGAGACAGAGAGAGAGGAAAGGGGGAGAGAGGAAGGGAGAGAGAGGAAAGAGAGGAAAGAGAGAGAGAGAGGAAAGAGGGAGAGAGGAAAGAGAGAGAGAGAGGAAAGAGAGAGAGAGGAAAGAATGAAAATGAAAATCACTTATTGTCACGAGTAGGCTTCAATGAAGTTACTGTGAAAAGCCCCTAGTCGCCATATTCCGGCGCCTGTCCGGGGAGCCTGGTACGGGAATCGAACCGTGCTGCTAGGCCTGCTTGGTCTGCTTTAAAAGCCAGTGATTTAGCCTTGTGAGCTAAACCAGCCCCTAGAGGGACTGAGGGGGAGAGGGAGAGAGAGAGAGGGAGAGAGGAAAGAGGGAGAGAGAGAGAGGAAAGAGGGAGAGAGAGAGAGAGGAGAGAGGAAAGAGAGAGAGGAGAGAGGAGAGAGGAAAGAGGTAAGGGGGGAGTGGAAAGAGGGAGAGAGAGAGAGAGAGAGAGGAGAGAGGAAAGAGGTAAGGGGGGAGTGGAAAGAGGGAGAGAGAGAGGAGAGAGGAAAGGGGGAGAGAGAAGGGGCACTTTGTACAGAGTTGGAAAGTCTCCGCACTGAGATTTTGAGGGTGAAGTCTGGAGGAAGCATTACTCACTGAGGGAGCATCTCCAAATTAGTGTCAGGTTCCTGGGCTGTCGGACCATGTGGCTGGTGCTGGAGCTGTGCTGGGGCTGGCAAAGTCCCCCGGGCAGGCTCCAGCTCAGAGACAGGTTTAAGCTGCAGCCACATTCCAGGCACCAGGAGGAGAAAGGGGGGTTTGCGTGGAAGCTTTGTGACTAATTATTTATTTGCTTTCCTCCTGCCAGGTAGAGAATAAGAGGTGAGGTTAATGAACCCGGACGGTGAGCAGGATGTGAATGCGTGGCTCTCAGAGAGAGAGAAATAAATAAAGCAGAAGCGCTTTGTCAAGTCGCTTCCCAGTTGGGGGCACTGTTAACTAACGTAACAAAACCTAGAGCCAAACTGCAGGGCTCAGCAAGTCTGAGTGTAAAACAGGGACAGACCATTACAGACATTTCCACAAGTGTAATGCAATTGTAACCAGTGTGAATGCAATCTTCAGCAGTATTATGGGTTGCTTTATTCTTCATTATTTTTTAACGTGGTTGAATTTCTTTTTTAAAATTTCGAGTACCCAATTCAGTTTTTGTTCCAATTAAGGGGCACATTAGCATGGCCAATCCACCTACCCTGCACATCTTTGGGTGTGGGGGTGAAACCCACGCTGACACGGGGAGAATTTGCTAATTCCATACGGACAGTGACCCAGAGCCGGGAATCGAACCCGGGACCTCAGCGTCGCGTGGCAGCAGTGCTAACCACTGTGCCACCGTGCTGCCACCCTGGTTGAATTTTTAATAAGTCTTACAGCACCAGGTTAAAGTCCAACAGGTTTGTTTCAAACACTAGCTTTCGGAGCACTGCTCCTTCATCAGGTGAAGAAGGTTCCTTCACCTGAGGAAGGAGCAGTGCTCCGAAAGCTAGTGTTTGAAACAAACATTTTGGACTTTAACCTGGTGTTGTAAGACTTATTACTGTGCTCACCCCAGTCCAACGCCGGCATCTCCACATCATGAATTTTTAATAGCAGCGATCAATTCCACGCCCACGCCCCCTTTCCAGAATCTGACTGAAAAGCATTTCATTTCTGTATATATGTGTGCAGATATTAATTTTGTTAGAATTGTGCGGGAACAGTGCTCTAGACTACAGAGAATTTAAGTCAGATGTGAAATGGGTGGGGGGGGGGGGGGTGTCTGACACATAGTTCAGATGTGTTGAGGGGGGTGGCACAAAGGTCAGAGGTGTTGAGGGGGTGTCACAAAGGTCAGAGGTGTTGAGGGGGTGTCACAAAGGTCAGATGTGTTGAGGGGGTGTCACAAAGGTCAGATGTGTTGAGGGGGTGTCACAAAGGTCAGAGGTGTTGAGGGGGTGTCACAAAGGTCAGAGGTGTTGAGGGGGTGTCACAAAGGTCAGGTGTTGAGGGGGGTGTCACAAAGGTCAGAGGTGTTGAGGGGGGTGTCACAAAGGTCAGGTGTTGAGGGGGGTGTCACAAAGGTCAGAGGTGTTGAGGGGGGTGTCACAAATGCCAGGTGTTGAGGGGGTGTCACAAAGGTCAGAGGTGTTGAGGGGGTGTCACAAAGGTCAGAGGTGTTGAGGGGGTGTCACAAAGGTCAGATGTGTTGAGGGCGTGTCACAAAGGTCAGAGGTGTTGAGGGGGTGGCACAAAGGTCAGGTGTTGAGGGCGTGTCACAAAGGTCAGAGGTGTTGAGGGGGTGGCACAAAGGTCAGGTGTTGAGGGGGTGGCACAAAGGTCAGAGGTGTTGAGGTGGTGTCACAAAGGTCAGAAGTGCTGAGAGGGGTCAGATAGGTCAGAAGTGTTGAGGGGGTCAAATAAGTCAGAAGGGTTCGGGGGCGGGTGCCACATAGGTCAGAGGTGTTGAGGGGGGTGTCACAAAGGTCAGATGTGTTGAGGGGGTCACAAAGGTCAGAGATGTTGAGGAGGGTGTCACAAAGGTCAGAGGTGTTGAGAGGGGTGTCAAAAAGGTCAGAAGTGCTGAGAGGGTTGTCACAGGTCAGAAGTGTAGAGAGGGGTCAGATAGGTCAGAAGTGTTGAGAGGGTCAAATAAGTCAGAAGGGTTGGGGGGAGTGCCACATAGGTCAGAGGTGTTGGGTGGCGATGCAAATGGGCATTTTCAACAATGGGGAACCCATCATTTGCAGCCACCATCAGCAACAAAGTTCAAAGCTACCTCAGTGCTTGGTGCAGTGACTCAGAATTAATTTCCATTTGCTCAGCATGTGATGCTGAGGGAGATCTCAGAATTTTACTAGTATTTGTTTCGCATTAACTGCAGGAAAGCTGCTCCCACTTTCAGGTTGTGTGGCCCTAGTGGGAATGTAACTATTGGCAAGGGGGAACGCTGCACATTTCAAACACAGGGCATGAATCCAGGAATGAAATTGAATAAAGACAAGGAAACAAAATTAATAAAGTTAAAATGAAATTATAATATTTGATAAAGTCATCGTTAACATTAGCAAGCTAAGAATTATGCCAACGACCAATTTAAGATTGTTAGCAAGTCTTGCAATTTGGTTCAGTTGGGTTTCCGAGTTGGTTGGACGGTGGGTTTGTGACGCAGAGCGAGGCCAGCAGCGCAGGTTCAATTCCCCGTACCAGCTGAGGTTATTCATGCCTCAAACCTTGCCTCTCGCCTGAGGTGTGGTGATCCTCAGGTTAAATCACCACCGGTCAGCTCGCCCTCTCAAAGGGGAAACAGCCTATGGTCATCTTGCACTATGGGGACTTTACTGCATGGTAGCACACTGTTGCATCACAGCTGCAGGGTCCCAGGTTCGATTCCCGGCTTGGGTCACTGACTGTGCGGAATCTGCACGTTCTCCCTGTGTCTGCGTGGGTTTCCTCTGGGTGCTCCCGTTTCCTCCCACAAGTCCTGAAAGACGTGCAGGTTAGGTGGATTGGCCGTGATAAATTGCCCTTAGTGTCAAAAAAAGTTAGGAGGGGTTATTGGGTTACGGGGGTAGGGGGGGAAATGAGGGCTTAAGTGGGTCGGTGCAGACTCGATGGGCCAAATGGCCTCCTCCTGCACTGTATGTTCTATGTTTCCTGTTGTGGGGAAGAGGCCATCAATATAAAATCATCACCAAGAAATCCAATCAGGAATTTGGAAGGTATTTTTTAACCCAGAGAGAGCAGAGAATATGGAACTCACTCCTACAGGGAGTGGTTGAAGCGATTAGTAGAGGTGCACTGAAGGGGAAGCTGAAGAAACATTTGAGGGAGAAGGGAAGAGAGGGTTATAGTGATGGACTTAGACGAGCAAAGATGGGAGAAGACTCGAGTAGAGCGTAAACACCAGCATGGAATTGATTGGGATGGATGGCCTTATTCTGTACCATATTTCTTATACTAATCCTATGTTAAATTAATATTTTAAAGATTCTTTGGAGAGCATAAGTAATAGGAATGGGATAGGCCATGCGGCCACTCAAGATCGCTTCACCATTCAATGAGATCATGCCTGATCTTCTACATCAGCTCCACTTTCCACCCTCTTGATTCCCTTAAAAATGTATCCACTTTGTCTCGAATTTACTCAACAGCTGAGTATCCTGAAAATGACCCATTTACTTTTGGCGTTGTCAAGAGACTTCAGACTTTGTTCGGAACAAGAAGGTATTTATTCATGAAGTGTAACTTGGTACAGGCGGGTTTGCAGCACTAGACTGCCTTGTCCTACACGGTTGCCAGGTGTACTGTGCCCAAGTGAGGACTCCACCCTCTCGGGTGATCAGTCACTCTTGGTTCTCATTGGCCCCTCGGGTCAGGTGACTCTTTTCAGCTGTACTGTCTTAAAGGCGGTAAGAAGTCTTACAACACCAGGTTAAAGTCCAACAGGTTTGTTTCAAACACGAGCTTTCGGAGCACTGCTCCTTCCTCAGGATACCTCTCCATTCACCTGAGGAAGGAGCAGTGCTCCGAAAGCTCGTGTTTGAAACAAACCTGTCGGACTTTAACCTGGTGTTGTAAGACTTCTTACTGTGCTCACCCCAGTCCAACGCCGGCATCTCCACATCATGTCTTAAAGAGGCAGACACCATAATCACTGGTAATATTAATCACTATTTTCGCGCCAATCCTTAATTCATGCAATCTTATGAACCCTAATCTTCTGTAACAACCTCTTGTCTGGCAGCAGATCACATGCTTTCTGAAAATATAAATATATTACATCCGCTGGTTCCCCTTTGTCTATCCTATGAGCTATTTAGGGGAGGTGGTGATGATATTGTGACTGACCTAGTAATCCAGAAACTCAGTGGACTCTGGGTTCAAATCCATTCAAATGGCAAAATTGAATCCAATAAAATCCGAAATTAAAAGTCTTAACCATGAGATCATTGTGGTAAAAACGTACCTGAGGGAAGGAAATCTGCCATTGTTATACTGGTCTGGCCAACATGTGACACCAAATCCACAGCAACTGCCCACTGAAATGACCTAGCAAGCCACTCCGTTCAAGGGCAATTAGGCTTGGGCAACAAATGGCCCAGCCAGCGATGCCTACATCCCATGAATAAATAAATAAATATTCAAAAAAATGTCCACATTTGATTTCTAGAAAAGAAGGAGGTTACTAATGAGGACGTAAGAGTTCTGTTCCTTGAAGAGTTCGAAGTGCTGTTACTTAGAATTAGAGTTTCACCCACGTGACGCTAAAGCACGTAGCCAGAAAATTTGGTTGTGAACATTCGAAATAGAATTGGCGAGAATACAGCTAGTTATCACAGAATTTACAGTGCAGAAGGAGGCCATTCGGCCCATCGAGTCTGCACCAGCTCTTGGAAAGAGCACCCTACCCAAGGTCCACACCTCCACCAACCCAGTAACCCAACCCAACACTAAGGGCAATTTAGAATGGCCAATCCACCTAACATGCACATCTTTGGGCTGTGGGAGGAAACCGGAGCACCCGGAGGAAACCCGCGCAGACACGGGGAGAACGTGCAGACTCCGCACAGACAGTGACCCAGCCGGGAACCGAACCTGGGACCCTGGAGCTGTGAAGCAATTGTGCTATCCACAATGCTATCGTGCTGCCCTAGGGCAAAAGGTTACCTCCCACAGTCCAAAGGTGCGCAGGTTAGGTGGATTGGTCACGTTAAATTGCCCCGTGATGTCCAAAAGTTGTGTGGGGGTAGCTGGGTTACGGGGATAGGGTGGGGGTGTGGGCTTGGATAGGCTGCTCTTTCGGGGGCCGGTGTAGACTCGATGCGTCGAATGGCCTCCTTCTGCACGGTAAATTCTGTAATTCTATGAAAAAGAGTTAGGACATCAAGCGTTAGAAAATGTGGGAGAGAGAGAGAGAGAGGTGGGGGAAGGGAGGAAGCTTTCCAAAGAAAACTGGAAGAACAGGAAAGGGAGATGAAGGCAGACACTGCGGGTCAAAGGGTAGTCATCCTGAAAACTCTGGAGAAACCCTTGACTCAAACGAAGCTGAGAGGGCTGGAATCGGTAGGGGCACGGAGAAACGAGAATTGTTCAGAGCTGGGCACTAAACCAGGAATCCCGACAAGCGGGTGAAGATCAAAGTACAGCCCCGGTCACCTCCTAGCAATGAGATTTGTAAAAGTGCCCGAGTTTGAGTAAATAAATTCATGGGCTACAGAGTGTCATAACCGCCATGAGGGCCGATCTTCCTGTGCCACTCGTGGAGTACCAGCTTCCCAGATAGGGGGGGGGGGGGGGGGAGGCCTCCTGTTTGCGGCTGGCTATGTACGGATATAAAAGCCGGCCCAAAGCAGGCCTGAGACAGACTGGTCGCCCACCGAGGATTGGACTGGGAGCCAGGTGCTGCTCCACGCAGAACTTTGCACATAGTTCAAATAATGTTCAGTTTTCGCCTGCTTCCTCAAGTTACTAAGCAGGGCGAGGCGGGGTAGAGTTAAGGCTCTCAGGAGCAGCGTAGCCCTGCAGACAAATTAAGTTGCATATTTGCATAAAGCCTTTGTGAGTAAGAGCAGGAAGCTAGGGCCAGGAAGAAGGATGGAACGCCCCGACAGGTAACCCCAGAACAGCTTGGCTTTTATCAACAACCCAACAAACCCTTTAATCCAAAGTTACAGCAAGGGACAGGCTCAGGGTTACTGAGAAAATGGTTGCCACCAGGGACAAATCGACTTCAGAACCCTTTCTTTAAAAATTGTATTTTATTGCAAACTTATTCAAACAGTTGCAAAACGTAAATAATCTGGGGAACTCGCTCCCCACCTCACAATATCACAGTCTGTACAGTTTGTTTCCCCCCCTCCCATTTTCACCCCATGCCCCCCTCTCCCCCCACCCTGCCCCCCCCCGGCAACCCCCCGAGACGAACAGCTCCTCAAACATGGCCACGAACAGACCCCACCCTGTCTCGAAGCCTCCCGCTGAACCCCTCAGTTCCTACTTGATTTTCTCCAACCGGAGGAAGTCATACAGGTCCCCCAGCCAGGCCGCCACCCCCGGCAGTGTTGCCGACCGGCATTCCAATAGAATTCTCCGCCGGGCAATCAGAGCGTCGAGGGCCACAATCACGGCCTCCCACCACACCCACCCCCCTTCCCATCAGCTCCAGCTTCTCCGAAATCCCGACGATCGTCATCATTGGGTCCCGTCTGACCTCTTCCCCCACTATCTTTGTTAGTGTCCTGAATACACTTGTCCAGTATCTCACAGATCCAAAACATGTGCGCGTGGTTCACTGGTCCTCGCTCACACTTCTCGCACTTGTCTGCCACTCCCTGGAACAACCCACTCATCCTCGCCCGGGTCACGTGCTCCCTGTGTACCACCTTAAACTGTATCAGGCTCATCCTCGCACACGAGGAGGTTGAGTTTGCCCTGCGGAATACTTCACTCCACACTCCTCAATCTATCTCCCCTCCCAACTCCTCCTCCCACTTCTCCTTGTCCCTCACCACCCGCACACACCCCCCCCCCCCCCTGCTCTCCCAGCCATCCATATATGTCCCCAATCCTTCCCTCCCCTTCCACGTCCGGAAGCAGCAACCGTTCCAATCGGACATACTTTGGCAGCTTGGGGAGTCCTTTCCACACCTTCTGTGCAAAGTCCCTTACTTGTAAATATCTAAATTTGTTTCCTCTCGGGAGCTCTACCCTCTCCCTCAGCTCCTCTACGCTTACGAACCTCTGTTTCAGGTACAAATCCTTCGCCCTCACCAAACAACTCTCTCCACTTCCTACACAAACCACTTGCCCCTCCTGGCGAAAACCCGTGATTCTCACATGGCGGCATTAACACTGACATCCCCTCTGGTTCAGCTCAGTGGGCTAAAAGCCTGCTTGTAATGCAGAACAATGCCAGCAGCGCGGGTTCAATTCCCATACCGACCTCCCCGAACAGGTGCCGGAATGTGGCGACTAGGGGCTTTTCACAGTAACTTCATTGAAGCCGACTTGTGACAATAAGCGATTATTATATTATTATTATTATCCTAAAATGCCTCCCGAGCTGGTTCCACACCGTAATCGTGGACTGCACAACCGGGCCCTCCACAAGAAGGGCTTCGAGAGGCTGATCATGAAGCGCATCACCTCCATACTCCCGGAACGCCTTGACCCACTTCAATTCGCATACCGTCGCAACCGGTCCACATCAGACGCCATTTCCCTGGCCCTACACTCATCCCTAGAGCATCTCGAAAACAAGGACTCCTACATCAGACTCCTATTTATTGACTACAGCTCCGCCTTCAACACCATAATCCCAGCCAAGCTCATATCAAAGCTCCAAAACCTAGGATTTGGCTCCTCACTCTGCAACTGGATCCTCGATTTTCTGACCAACAGACCACAATCAGTAAGAATGAACACCAACACCTCCTCCACAATAGTCCTCAATACCGGTGCCCCGCAAGGCTGCATATTTAGCCCCCTACTTTACTCCCTGTACACACACGACTGCGTGGCAAAACTTGGCTCCAACTCCATCTACAAATTTGCTGACGATACGACCATAGTGGGCCGGATCTCGAATAACGACGAGTCAGAATACAGGAGGGAGATTGAGAACCTGGTGGAGTGGTGTAACGACAACAATCTCTCCCTCAATGCCAGCAAAACTAAAGAGCTGGTCATCGTCTTCAGGAAGCAAAGTACTGTACACACCCCTGTCAGCATCAACGGGGCCAAGGTGGAGATGGTTAGCAGTTTCAAATTCCTAGGGGTGCACATCACCAAAAATCTGTCCTGGTCCACTCCCGTCGACACTATCACCAAGAAAGCACAACAGCGCCTATACTTCCTCAGGAAACTAAGGAAATTCGGCATGTCCACATTAACCCTTACCAACTTTTACAGATGCACCATAGAAAGCATCCTATCAGGCTGCATCGCAGTCTGGTATGGCAACTGCTCGGCCCAGGACCGCAAGGAACTTCAGAGAGTCGTGAATACTGCACAGTCCATCACATGAACCTGCCTCCCATCCATGGACTCCATCTACACCTCCCGCTGCCTGGGGAAAGCGGGCAGCATAATCAAGGATCTCTCCCACCCGGCTTACTCACTTTTCCAACTTCTTCCATTGGGCAGGAGATACAGAAGTCTGAGAACACGCACGAACAGACTCAAAAACAGCTTCTTCCCCACTGTCACCAGACTCCTGAATGACCCTCTTATTGACTGACCTCATTAACACTACACCCTGTATGCTTCACCCAATGCTGGTGCTTATGTAGTTACATTAAATATCTTGTGTTGCCCTATTATGTATTTTCTTGAATTTTGTTTAATTCCCTTTTCTTCCCATGTCCTGAATGATCTGTTGAGCTGCTTGCAGAAAAATACTTTTCACTGTACCTCGGTACACGTGCCAATAAACAAATCCAATCCAATCCAATCCATATATCTCCTCAGTGCCCGCGGTAGCGCCTCCGTCACCCTAATCCTCAGGCTGAACCCGCTACAGGATTCTCCATCCTAACCCATTCTACCCCCTCTCCCACCACCACCTCACCTTCTCCACGTTCGCCTCTTCTGCCTCTGCAACAGGGTCTTCTTTATCCTTGGCCATTCCCCGCCAATACGAACTCTGAAATAACTGTTACCTACTTCCAAAGAAAGGCCTTTGAGACAAAAATCGTGAGCGTGAATAGGAATCTTGGCAGGATATTCATTTTCACCACTTGGACCCTCGCTGCCAGAGTCAGTGGCAGTGTGTCCCACCTCTTAAAATCCTCTCTTATCTCCTCCGTCAGCTTTGTTAGGTTCTACTTATGTAGCGTCACCCATTCTCCCATCACCTGGAACCCCAAATACCTGAACCTATTCCTGGCTATCCTAAATGCTAGCCCCCCCTCTAAGCTGGCTGTCCAACCCAACTCATTCACTAGGAACATCTCACTTTTCCCCATGTTCAACTTATAACCTGAGCAGTCAAGGGCATTCAGCTTCTGACCTTTGGATAAACATTCTCGAAGACGGCCTTCAGGACGCACGACAACGCAGAGTCGCCGAGCAGAAACTGATACCCAAGTTCCCCACGCATGAATATGGCCTTAACCAAGACCTTGGATTCATGTCACATTACATTCACCCCTCCCCCACCATCTGGCCTGGGCTTGCAAAATCCTATCAGTTGTCCTGGTTTGAGACAATTCACACCTCTTTAACCTGAGATCATCCCTCTCTCCAGTCGCTCCATCTGGACCTGTAAAGACTTAGGGCGGGTGGGAGAATCGCTGGGGGTCGGTGTGAATCCCTCCCCCGCCGTCATTTCAATTCTCCCGCACACCCAAAAGCCAGCCCGGCGTGAGTCGTGCCGCCGGCCTCAGAGAATGGAGGGTTCAGTGTGACTTAATGGGCGCCGGGGCCGCCCGAATTCTCCGGCCCGCGTTGGACCGAAGTCCCGCCCATCTGTAGCCGGTCCCACCAGCGTAAATCAGATTAGGTCCCTTACCGGCAGGACCTGGCAGCGCGGGCAGGCTCCGGGGTTCCTGGGGGGTCACGGGGAGGATCTGGCCCCAGCAGGTGCCCCCACGGTGGCCTGGCCCACGATTGGGGCCCACCAATCCGCGGGCGGGCCTGTGCCGTGGGGGCATTCTATCCCTCCGCATCGGTCGCTGTGGTCCTCCGCGATGGAGATGAAACCTCGCGCGCATGCGTGGGGATGACGCCAGCACGCGCTGGTGCTCCCGCGCATGCACGGACTCGCGCCGGCCAGCGGAGGCCCTTCGGAACCGGTTGGCATGGCGCCAAATCCCCAATCCTGCTGGCCGGCGGGGCACCAACCACTCCAGGGTGGGCCTAGCCCCTGAAGGTGCGGAGTATTCCGCACCTTTGGGGTGGCCCGACGCCGGAGTGGTTCACGCCACTCCATCCCGCCAGGACCCCCCGCCTCGCGGGTATGGGAGAATCCCGCCCCTGATTACCTGCAAAGACTCGCATTCAAAGTATAATCTTGCATCATTGACTTTGTCTATATATGTGTTTGTGGAACCCACCTCTTCATTCACATGATGAAGGAGCTGTGCTCCGAAAGCTAGTGATTCGAAACAAACCTGTTGGACTTTAACCTGGTGTTAAAAGTAGGGAGGTTATGCTTCAGTGGGCGGTTCATGGGTGGCACGGTAGCACAGTGGTTAGCACTGTTGCTTCACAGCACCAGGGTCCTGGGTTTGATTCCCGGTTTGGGTCACTGTCTGTGCGGAGCCTGCACGTTCTCCCCGTGTCTGCGTGGGGTTCCTCCGGGTGCTCCGGTTTCCTCCCACAAGTCCCGAAAGACGTGCTTTTGGGTAATTTGGACATTCTTAATTCTCCCTCTGTCTACCCGAACAGGCGCCGGAATGTGGCGACGAGGGGTTTTTCACAGTAACTTCATTGCAGTGTTCATTTAAGCCAACTTGTGACAATAATAAAGATTATTATAAAAGTTGTGGCATTGGGGAGTCCACATGAGCTGGAATACTCCAGCCGTTGAGATTCTCTGTTTCCTCCGGCAGTGCCCCCCCACCATCAGCGGTTTTCCTGGCGGCCTGGGGTGTCCTCAATGGGAAATTCCATTGACAAGCAGTGGGAAGAGAGAATCCCACCTCCAGTGAACGCAGCATCACCGAGGAATGCGCGGCTGGGGAACGGCAATCCCACCCGCGGAGTATTGTGTTCAGAATTGGTGTCCTTATTTAAGCAAAGATGTAACTGCGTTAGAAGCAGTTCAGAGTGGATTTACTAGCCTATTTCTCGGAATGGGTGGGTTGTCTTATAAAGAAAGATTGGATAGGTTAGGTTTGTATCCACTCGAGTTTAGAAAAGTAAGAGACAGCTTGATCGAAACCTTTAAGGTCCTGAGGGGTATTAAGACCATAAGACATAGGCAATTAGTCCACTCGGCCCATCGAATCTACTCCGCCATTCAATCATACGTTTCTCGTCCCCATTCTCCTGCCTTCTCCCCATAATCCCCTTTGACTTTGACAAGGTGCCTCATGGCAGACTGGTACAAACGGTGAAGTCACACGGGATCAGAGGTGAGGTGGTAAGGTGGATACAGAACTGGCTCGGTCACAGAAGGCAGAGGGTGGCAGTAGAAGGGTGTTTTTCTGAATGGACGGTTGTGACTATTTGTGTTCCACAGGAATCTGAGCTGGGGCCTCTGTTGTTTGTAGTTTACACAAACGATTTGGAGGAAAATGTAGCTGGTCTGGTTAGTAGGTTTGTGGGTGACACCAAGGTTAATGGAGTGGCAGATAGTATTGAGGATTGTCAGAGGATGCAGCAAGACATAGATAGGTTGGAGACTTGGACAGAGAAATGGCAAATGGAGTTTGATCCACACAAATGAGAGGTGAGGCATTTTGGTTGGTCTAACAGGGGGAAATATACCGTAAATGGCGAAACTCTTAGGAATATAGAAAGTCAGAAAGTTCTGCGCGTGCAGGTGCACAGATCTTTGAAAGTGAGAACACAAGTGTACGAGGCAGTCAAGAAAGAATATGGAATGTTTGCCTTCATTGGACGGGGCATCGAGTATAAAAACTGGCAAGTCATGCTACAGTTGTATAGAACCTTGGTAAGGCCACATTTGGAATATTGCGCACAATTCTGGTCGCCACACTGCCAGAAGGATGGGGAGTCTTTGGAGAGGGTGCAGAGGAGGTTTACCAGGATGTTGCCTGGTCTGCAGGGTGTTAGCTATGGGGAGAGGCTGAATAGACTCAGACTGCTTTCGTTAGAATGAAGGAGGTTGAGGGGTGACCTGATAGAGGTCTACAAGGCATGGATAGAGTGGATGGGCAGGCACTCTTTCCCAGGGTGGAAGGGTCAGCCAACAAGGGGGTATAGGTTTAAGGTCTGTGGGGCAAAGTTTAGAGGAAATGTGCGAGGCAGGTTTTTTACGCAGAGGGTGGTGAGTGCCTGGAACCTGTTGCCAGGGGAGGTTGTGGAAGCAGATACATTAATGGTATTCCAGAGGCATCTTGACAAATACATGGATAGGATGGGTATAGCGGGATACAGCACAAGGAAGTGCTGAGGGTTTTGGCCAAAATTTGTATCATGACAGGTTTGGAGGGCCAAAGGGCCTGTTTGTGTGCTGTATTGTTCTTTGTTCTTTGTTAACTCCTGACCCCCTTATTAATCAATAACCTATCTATCTCTGTCTTAAAGACACTTAGTGATTTGGCCTCCACAGCCTTCTGCAGCAAAGAGTTCCACAGATTCACCACCCTCTGGCTGAAGAAATTCCTCCTCATCTCTGTTTTAAAGGATTGTCTCTTCAGTCTGAGGCTGTGTCCTCTGGTTCTACTTTTTCCTCCAACTGGAAACATCCTCTCCACGCCCACTCTATCCAGGCCTCGCAGTATCCTGTAAGTTTCAATGAGATCCCACCCCCCCCCCCCCCCCCCCCCCCCCCCCATCCTTCTAAACTCCTACAAGTGATTGATTTACTGTACAGACCCAGAGTACAGACCCAGAGTCCTCAACCGTTCCTCATATGACAAGCTCTTCATTCCAGGGATCTTTCTTGTGAACCTCCTCTGCTCACTTTCCAAGGCCAGAACAAGGTCCATTTGTGCTTCTGATTTCCTAAGCCTTTTCCCATTTAGAAAATAGTTTATGGCTCCAATCTTCCTGTGAAAGTGCATAACCTCACACTTTTTCACATTGTATTCCATCTGCCACTCCTTTGCCCACTCTCCTAGCCGGTCCAAGTCCTTCGCAATCGCCACCAACCCCCCCCACCCCTGCTTCCTCAATACTATCTGTCCTTCTGCATACCTTTGTATCATCTGCAAATTTAGTAACAGTGCCTTCAGTACCTTCTTCCAGATCATTTATGTATATTGTGAAAAGTTGTGGTCCCAGCACAGACCCCTGAGGCACACCACTAGTCACCGGCTGCCATCCTGAAAAAGTCCCCTTTTGTCCCCACTCTGCCTTCTGCCAGCCAGCCAATCCTCTATCCTTGCCAGGATCGTACCCTCAACACCATGGGCTCTTAACGCATTTAACAGGGTGTATTGAGAGGGTTGATGTGGAGAGGATGGTTCCTCTTGTCAGAGAATCTAGAACCAGGGGGTCTCTGTTTAAAACTAAGGGGTCGCTCATTGAAGATGGAGATGAGAAGAAATTGTTCCTCCCAGAGGGCTATGAGTCTCTGGAACTCTCTTCCTCAAAAGGCAGTGGAACCAGAGTCTGCGAATATTTTGACGGCAGAGCTGGATAGATTCTTGATCAACAAGGAGGTGACAGGTTATCCGGGGTCAGCGGGAATGTGGGGCTGAGGTTACAAGCAGATCAGCTGTGATCCCGTTGAATGGTGGAGCAGGCTCGAGGGGCCGAGTGGCCTACTCTTGCTCCTAATTCCTATTTTTGTGCGTTCTCCTGAAATGAGTAAATATGAGTGTCGCCAAAATGCCAGATGACCATGGGCTGCTTTCCCTTTGAGGGAGAGAGCTGACTGGTGGCGATTTAACCTAAGAATCACCACACTTCAGGCGAGGGGAAATGCTGAAAAGGCGGTGTGCGGTGAATTGAACCTGCGCTGTTGGCGTCGCTCTGCATCACGAACCAGCCGTCCAGACAACTTGGCTAAGCCAACCCACCTCTGAAATTAGTAAAGGGGCAATAAATACAGTAACAACTCTCAAGTGTTTTGCAAGATGCTTTTGTTTTATTGTTCACGACAGTTACTTCCGTGTACAGGTGGGTCAGATGGTCGATGATCTCTCCATAACTTAGTGCTGGATTCGGCGGATAGATTGCATCTGGTTGGTATGGGCCTGGGTGCTGTACTCATTGTAGTTCTTGAACTCACCGTTGTGCCTGTCTCTTTCAAAGATGTACTGGTAGCCCCTGTATCCTGGGTACTGGTAGCCAACCCATCTGTAACAACAACAGCATGCATTTATATAGAACCTGCAATGTCATGATGCAACATCAAGTCGTTCCACACAAGGACGATCAAACAAAACATTTGATAGCAGGCCACATAATAATAATAATAATCTTCATTGTCACAAGTCGGCTTATATTAACACGGCAATGAAGTTACAGTGAAAATCCCCGAATCGCCACATTCCGGGGCCTGTTCGGGTGCACAGAGGGAGAATTCAGAATGTCCAATTCACCTAACAGCACGTCTTTCAGGACCTGTGGGAGGAAACCGGAGCACCCGGAGGAAACCCACGCAGACATGGGGAGAACGAGCAGACTCCGCACAGACAGTGACCCAAGCCGGGAATCGAACCTGGGACCCGTGAAGCAACAGTGCTAGCCACTGCGCTACCATTCCGCCCATAGAGAATGCTGCAGCAGGTCAAAGGAATGGTCAAAGTAGAATTTAAAAGTGTTCTCACTGAAGGCACAGAGAGGAGGAGGGATTTAGTTAGGTAATTCCAGAGCTCAGGGCCGAGGTATTTGCCAATGGTGGAGTGGTGGGAATGGGGGTGCTGAGCGTGCGACCAGAATTGCAGGAGCGCAGGTTTCTCGGAGGGCAGGAGGCCTGGGACGGGTTACAGAGATAGGGAGGGATGAGATGTGAAAATGTAATCAGAAAATGCACCACGACCACATCACACCTTCTCCTATTCGAACTGCTTTTTCCCCAGGCCCTCTGAGCAGTGGAACTAATTCATTCGCGCAAGTTTCCCCACCTTTGCACAATCCACACATTTATCGTCCGATTGCGTTGCACCAAGGCTGTAAAAGTGTGGGGGCTCTTGGTGGTTTGGACAAGGAGCCAACCAACCCATTGCAGAGGGCAAAGTCAACCCTACTGTGGGTGATGAGCCCAAGTTGCTCCTTTTTGAATGTAATTCCATTTCATTCGTTGTGGGCGTTTGCCCAAGACTGGTTTGTCCAATGCACAACACCTGATATCAGATGCCTGGCCAAGTTGGTGTACCTTTCCTCAGAAAGGGGGGGGGGGGGGGGGGAAGGGAGAGGGGGGGAGTGACATGGGGACAAGTCACTGTGCAGAAGAACATCTTTGTGAGCACGTCCACTGGTTACTTACGCTCCAGAGCTGACCTTGACGGAAGCAACCTCCTTATTACACCAGCCCATGGCCTGCAGAGAGGGGTAGTCATCGCACAACTCAAATTTACGGCCTTGGAAGTTCTCATTCTCGTAAAGGATGATCTTGCTGTCACTGTGGTTCTGGGAACAGGGAGAAAGAGCAAAAGTGGCTACATTGCAAATGGCCGGTATTCTCCGCTCCCGATAAAAATCGGGATGGCTGCCGTGAAATCGGCCGAGGCTCACGACGGCCTCGGAGCCCGCTCCCCGCACCTAATTCACCCCCACCCGGGGGGCTAGGAGCGGGCCCCCGTCGTTCCCGGCCGCAACCTCGTCGCGCCGGATATGACGCGGAAACGGGGCTTTTCTGATGTCATCCGCGCATGCGCAGGTTGCCGGTTCCAACCCGCGCATGCGCGGATGACATCAGCGCGCAGACGGCACAAACCCGCGCATGCGCGGTGCCGTCTTTCTCCACCGCCACCCGGCAAGACGTGGCGGCTTGATCTTGCCGGGCGGCGGAGGGCAAAGAGTCCGTCCGTTTTGGACGCTGACCCAACGATTGGTGGGCACCGATCACGGGCCTGTCCCCTCCCGAGCACAGTCACGGTGCTCCCGTCCAAATCGGGCCCCTGGGTGCCCCAAACGGGCATCTGGCGCCCGTTTCACAAATGCAGCAACCAGGTGTGGTTGCTGCCGTGGTGAAACGGGCATGAAGGGCCGGCCGCTCGGCCCATCGGGCTCGGAGAATCAGCGTTCACCGTGAAAAACGACGAGCGGCGATTTTTCCGAGCCGGGGGTGGGGTGGGGGGGGGAATCGCTGGAGTGCCGGGGGGGCATAAAAAATGTTAGGAGGCCCTCCCACGATTCTCCCACGCCACGTGGGGAGCAGAGAATTCCGCATAATCTACAACACCTCAAGTGTCCAGAGGACACTGACTGAATTACTTTACCATTCAGATCCTGAATACAGCATATTCCAGATCATGCATATATTTACATGTAACATATTCCAGGCCATGTACTCTTTTCCATGTAACACATTTCAATCTGTGCCCCCCAATGTATAAACCACAATTTTTGCATATTCTGTGTGTAACGTACTCCAGTCTAAGGGCTATTAGAACCATAGAATCCCGACAGGGCAGAAGGAGGCCATTCAGCCCATCATGTCTGCAACGACTCTGAAAGAGTAAGTAAAGTCGCCATAGTCCCAGATGATCATTGGCTGCTTTTCCCTTTGAGGGGGGGGGGGGGCGGGGGGGCTGCCTGGTGGTGATTTAACCTGAGGGTCACCTCACCTCAGGCGAGGGGCAAGGTTGAGAAGGCTGGGCCTTCATGAATAACCTCAACCGGTACGGGACTTTAGTCCATGCTGTGGGCCTCGCTCTGCGTTACAAACCAGCCAATTAGCCAACTGAGCTAAACCGACCCGCAACGATCAATAGCACCCAGCAGGAGCTGACAGGTGACGGTTAGCACGGTAGCACAAGTGGATAGCACTGTGGCTTCACAGCGCCAGGGTCCCAGGTTCCATTCCTTGCTGGGTCACTGTCTGTGTGGAATTGAACCCAGGTCTCTGGCACTGTGAGGCAGCAGTGCTAACCACTGTGCCGCCCTTCTTTATGTAGAACACAAAAACTATTGTACTGTCCCTGTGTAACCCACTCTACCCTGAGTGTTCTCCTATCTGTTGGATGGTGAGATGGGAGAAGTATGCTTTATATATGTGGTGATATGATCTGCATACTCGTCTGCCATTGGGCCAGAACGTCGGCTTACCATTGGCCCTGGTCGGTCATGTGCCTCTCGACCGATTGGCCGAGAGGCTGAGTTAACCATGCCTCTATTAACGAGGTATAAATGGTCAGACGCCTGACGATCAGCCCTTTCCATTGTAGACGATCGCAGAGCTGTGTTCTAGTCAATTAAAGCCAGACTTTGGTAAATCACTCGCCTCGCGTACAATTGATGGTACATCAATATATTTGTTAATCAATAGCTTAACCCTTTACAAACATGCTTGAAATTTGATTACATGTAGATTACTGCGGAAATGGTCCCTGAACCTTACCTCTTTTTGCAGGGTTAGGATTACTGGACTGATACAGACGCTGAGAGAAAGAGTCAAAGATTATAAGGGACTTACGGCACATTTGATTGGCCGGAAAGAAAGCAGGTGCTCTGTTCTGTAGCCACTGTTACCACTCCAGGCATCCCAGTGTGGGTAGTCGCCCTTCTCCAGAATGAACTGCTGTCCCTGGAACTCTGGATACTCATAACCGACCCAGCTACAAGTGAGAGAGGGGGGAAAGACATTCAATGATTTTCCCGCAAACAAACAACCTCGCATGGGCCTGGTGTAACACAGCCTCTGGATAGATACAGCTTCCCCACCACCCCCATCCCCAACACTTTCTCCCTCCCCCCGCCTCCACCTTCTGTTGGTACCATCTCAAGTTGGGACATGCTTCCGTAGGCATGACATTTATTGCAAAACTGATGCCGGAGGAAGATCTTCATTCTTGGGTTTCAACAGTGCAGGCAATTCGACCACATGGGGCATTACGGCCAGACTCAAAGCTGTCCACGGCTGACCCCTGTGCACTCGCCCACACACTTGCCAGCAATCAGAAGACAGCCAGGCACAGGAAAGACGACCAACCTAACCCCTCTCCTGATCTCTGAGCTCGACCTTTCAGATAGTGTCAGTGCCGTTGTGCAAAGTAAGTCAAATGCTTTGGTCCACTTGATAAAGAGTTGCAATTAGATAACAGCTTTCACAACCTCTGGACATCCCAAAGTGCTTCATTGTCCTCAAAATACCTTTGCCGAGTAGTCACTATTGTATTGTAGGGAAACACAGCAATGAATTTGCACAATGTAAACTCCCGAACAGCAATGTGATAACGACCAGATAATCTGTTTTAACAATGACTGGGAGGTAAATATTGGCCAAGACGCCAGGGGGAGCATTGACTCACACTTTAAGAAAGTGCTTTATCAATCAGTTGCCGATTGGGAACCAAAGTAAATTAGTGAGCACAGGGCGAATGGGACATGATGTAAATTAGGTTACATATAGCAGAGTTTTGAGTAATCTCAAGTTAAAAGGTGGTAGGTTGATAAGGAATAGTCCAGTCTACAAGCAACAGAGGCAGCGGAACGTAAGAGCCAGACAGGAGAAGACTGTTGAGCCTATTCCGCTGCCAGTCAAACGACCATGGCTGACCTTGGGTTCAATTCCACTTTCTTGCCTGTTCCCATATCCCTTGATTCCTCTCAGCCTTAGATATATTGGAGCACCCAGCCCCTCTGCAGTAGAGAATTCCAAAGATTTACAACCCTTTGAGTGAAGAAATTTCTCCTCATCCCAATCCTAAATGATCGTCCCCTTATTCTGAGCCTTGGCTCCTTGTTCTGGATTGTTCTTACTGAGCAGAAAAAAACTCTCAGTGTTTCCCCTGTGAAGTTCCCTTTATGACCTTGAATGTTTGCCTCTCATTCATCTAATCACCAGAGAATAAAGACTCAGTTTACTCAGCCTCTGGACAACGCTCTCTTATCAATCTGGTGAACACTCACTGTACTGTCTTCAATGCAAGTTTATGCTTCCTTAAATATGGAGATCAAAATTGCACACAATACTCCAGATGTCTCACCAAAGCCCCATACAATGCAGCAAGATCCCTTTATTCTTGTTGTCCAGTCACCTTGCAATGAAGGCCAACATAACATTTGAATTCTAATTGTTTGCTGTACTTGCTTGCTAACCCGTGTTCCCTGTACGAGCACATCCAAGTCTTTCTGAGCATCAACGTTTATGAGTTTCACACAATTCGAAAAATATTCTGCTTGTCTTTTCCTTCAACCTCACACTTCCCTACATTGTAGCTCATCTGCCAGCTTCTTGGCAATTCACTTAACCTATCCATATCTGTTTGCTGCCTCTTTGTGTCCTCCTCACAGCTTGCATTCCCACATAGCTTTATATCATGAGTAAACCTGGCTGCATTACTTGCTGTCTCCTTGTCTAAGTCATTAATACAAATTGTAAATAGCTGAGTCCCTAGCACTAACCCTTGCAGCACTCCACCAGTCACAGCCTGTCAACTTGAAAATGCCTAATTTATCCCTGATCTGTGCTTCCTGACCACGAACCAATCCTCTACACATACTCATGTATTACCCCTAAATCCATGAGCGTTTATCCTGTGTACTAATCTTTTGTGCGACACCGTATCGAATGCCTTTTAGAAATAGAAGTATACTACATCTACTGATTACCCTTTATCAACCCTACTCTTTACATCCTCAAAAGAAGTCATCAATTTTGTAAAACTGGATTTCCCCTTCTTAAAACCAAATTGACTTGTTCCAATCGTACTTTGCTTTTCTAAATGTATTATTAAGGGTTCCTTGATAATAGATTCCAGTACTTTCTCAATCACTGATGTCAGGCCAACTGGTCTGTAATTCCCTGTTTCCTCTTTCCCGGCTTTCTTGAATTGTGACATTTTCTAGCTTCCATTTCTTCATTCTCCATCATAATTTCTCCTGTGTCTGGCTTCTAAGGGACCAATTTTTACTTTAGCTACGCTCTTTCATTATTTACTTGTGAAAGCTCTTACAAACATACAAGCATACATGCAAACATATGAATTAGGAACAGGAGTAGGCCACTCGAGCCTGCTCTGCTATTTGATAGGATCATGGCTGACTTGATCTCTCAAAATCTTATATTCTCGGCAAATTTATTCTCAGACTCTACTTTTTCTGTTGGCCCGTTGCTGGTTTCTAAAACACTCCCATGTGTAAAACTATTATCATTTGCAACTTTACCATCTTCTTTTAATCTAATACTATCCTTAACCTCTTTAGTAAGCCACCGATGGATCTTTCCCAATGAGATTTTGTTTTTTGATGCAATGATGTTAAACATTTTGAATTGTTTCTATAATTGTCTGTATTCCACACTGTTCATTCACCTCTGCATCTTTTAGTCCATTTACCCAATTATCTGTAGCCAGCTCTCTCCTCATGACTATGTAGTGGACTTCGCTTAAATTTAACATTCTATTTGGGTGGGAGTATATCGTTTTCAAACTTAATGTATTATGATCACTATTTCCCAGTGGATCTTTTACTATAACATTATTAATTAACCCTTCCTCAATGCACAAAACTAGAAATAAAGTAATTTTTCCTGAGTTGGGTCCATAACACAATAGGAAACCGCCATGAAAGCATTCTACAAACTCATCTTCCAAACCACCACTGTAATTGCTTGGTCCAGTCTACATGAAGATTAAAATCACCTATAATTATTACTTTGCCTTTGTTACAAGCTCCTATAATTTCTTATTTAATGCTCAGCCAATGTATAACAGCTGATAGGGGGGTATAAATTACTCCCAATAGTGTGTCCTGATCCGTGCTATTCTTAATGAATGAATAGTCCAATTTCTGTCCTAATGAATGAATCAGTGGGCCCAGCCACCATTCAAAATCCAACATCCCCTCTATTTTACTAATCGCAGAGGCCGTTATTTGGGGGGCGTGGGGGGAGCGAATGGTTGGAGGATTGGGTAGGAGTAGTGTAATGTTGAACACTTACGGTCCACATTCCACCTTAATGGATCGGATCTTGTTGAATCCCCGCTCCATGATGTTTGGGCATTCCAGCATAAACTCGCAATGCTTTCCCTGGAAGTTTTGCTCTTCCCAGATAGTGATCTTCCACTGTCCCACGATGTCCATTGGTTGGGTTGTCATCTTGAATTGTTGCACCGTACCTTCTGTAACGGCAGGAAGAGGAATGTACCATTAGCAGCAGAAACAAAGAGCAGCTCTCCGGCTGCGCTTTCAATTGAATGCACTGCCCTGTTCATATTGCCGGACATGCTCTCTGCAATTTTGACTCTACACTCTGGAATCTCCTAAAATACTTCCTGATGTGGAGCCGTTCAAATACCAGATTTGCTTCCACGCCTGTGACCTTCACTATCTAAGAGGGCAGGGGAGCAGGTTGATGGGGACCCTACCACCACCAAGCTGCCCTCCAAATCGCACACCATCCTAACTTGGGAGTACGGCAGCCATTACCTCATTGGATTGGATTGGATTTGTTTATTGTCACATGAACCGAGGTACAGTGAAAAGTATTTTTCTGCAAACAGCTCAAACAGATCATTAAGTACATGGAAGAAAAGGGAATTAAACAAAATTCAAGAAAATACATGAGAATACATAATAGGGCAACACAAGACATACAATGTAACTACATAAGCATTGGCATCGGATGAAGCATACAGGGTGTAGTGTTAATGAGGTCAGTCAATAAGAGGGTCATTTAGGAGTCTGGTGACAGTGGGGAAGAAGCTGTTTTTGAGTCTGTTCGTGCGTGTTCTCAGACTTCTGTATCTCCCGCCTGATGGAAGAAGTTGGAAAAGTGAGTAAGCCGGGTGGGAGGGATCCTTGATTATGCTGCCCGCTTTCCCCCGGCAGCGGGAGGTGTAGATGGAGTCTATGGATGGGAGGCAGGTTTGTGTGATGGACTGGGCGGTATTCATGACTCTCTGAAGTTCCTTGCGGGACTGGGCCGAGCAGTTGCCATACCAGGCTGTGATGCAGCCCGATAGGATGCTTTCTATAGTGCATCTGTAAAAGTTGGTAAGGGTTAATGTGGACATGCCAAATTTCCTTAGTTTCCTGAGGAAGTATAGGCGCTGTTGTGCTTTCTTGGTGATAGTGTCGACGTGAGTGGACCAGGACAGATTTTTGGTGATGTGCACCCCTAGGAATTTGAAACTGCTAAGGGTTAATGTGGACATGCCGAATTTCCTTAGTTTCCTGAGGAAGTATAGGCGCTGTTGTGCTTTCTTGGTGATAGTGTCGACGTGAGTGGACCAGGACAGATTTTTGGTGATGTGCACCCCTAGGAATTTGAAACTGCTAAGGGTTAATGTGGACATGCCGAATTTCCTTAGTTTCCTGAGGAATGGTTACCAGGTCAAACTCCTGGATCTCTGTCACAAGGGAACTGAGGAGATACCTCACCCCGTGACTGCAGCAATTCGTGAAGAAGGTCCAGCACCATTTTTTCAGGGGCCACTAAGGAGAGGTAAAAAATACCAGCCTTGCTTACGATGCCCATACCCCAAGAATGAGTTTAAAGCAAATTAGTTTGATCCACATCTGAATTGGTTAGTTGATCCCCTCTGAAGCAAGAGTTGGTCTCCTCAGTCACCCTCGGTTTAGGAAGATATATGGTTTGGGTTCCAGCTCCTCAACACGAAAGCTCTGACCTTGAATTTCCCAGAGCTGCTCTGGACCATTTACCATAGAGACTGGCAGGAACAACAGACAAAGGGAGTAAGTAGTCATTTTCAGCCACTTGTACCATCCATCTGGTGTGGCGTTCTACCAAGTCCACTATCAACTAAATGTTTAGTAGCACAGAATGTGAGTATTATTGAAAAAAGAAACAAAGCTTTTCATCTTCATAGAGTCATAGAATCCCTATAGTGCAGAAGTAGACCATTCGGCCCATCGTGTCTGTACCGACCTTCTGGAAGAGCACCCTTCCTCGGCCCAATCCCACGATCCTATCTCTATAACCCCACCTAATCTTTGGATGCGAAGGGGCAATTTATCACATGGCCAATCCACCTAACCTGCACAACTCAGGACTGTTGCAGGAAACCAGAGCACCCAGAGGAAACCCACGCAGGCACAGGGAGAATGTGCACACTCCACACAGACAGTGACCCCAGGCCGAATTGAATCTGGGTCCCTGGTGTTGTGAGGCAGCAGTGCTAACCATTCATCAGGACAGAATCACAAGAATTGTCCAAAGTAGCAGGGGAACAATGATATGTATTGCATGAGAAAAGAGTGCTGATTGGTTTTAGCGTGGACTCTGATTGGTGGAGGCATTGCCATGGGGAATGCAGCATGGAACAATTAACTTGCCACCTTTGCCCGGTTGGACAAAGCTGGGTCAACAAATGAGGTTTGATGTGGTTAAGCACAAAAATACAGAAGTTGCTGTCCTATTTCCAATGCCTTTAGCTTCAGGAAAATGTTTCCCAGTGTCTGGCTCACCATTAAAATCCTAACCGCATAAACAATTCCGGACAGTTAAATACCCCGGGCGGGATTCTCCGCTGGCGGGATTATCTGTTTTGCCGACGCCTGGGGGTTTCCCGATGGCGTGGGGCTGCCCCACAATGGGAAACCCCATTGACCGGCCGGCATAACGGAGAATCCCGCTGGCGGGTCGGGGCAGAAATGTGGGGCGGCGGGGCGGAGAATCCAGCCCCCCCCCCCATGTCCTGAACAGGCGCCGGAATGTGGCGACTAGGGACTTTTCACAATAACTTCATTTGAAGCCTACTTGTGACAATAAGCGATTTTCATTCATTTCATTCATTCATTCCATCTAACCAACCCCATGCAGTGATATCTTTTGTGTTTGGGACTTCTTCAATCACGATCGTAGCAGTCAGCTTTATCTCGGTGGAAAAGTAGGTAAAGGAGAGAAGATTGGGAGGAGAAATGATTCTGGACAATGTCTGTGAAATTTCGTCAACAGAGATGTGATCAGTGACTTGCGTTTATCAGAACTCAATAAGCAGTTCATCTGGCTTTAAAAGATTATGTAATTTGAGGTTTTTAACAGGCTCACTAGCTTCATGCTAATAACATTGCACCGTCTGGCTCACTATTGAAGTTATAAATATTCAACTAGTGACAGACAGATAAAGATGCTCTAATCATAAGAACATAAGAACTAGGAGCTGGAGTGAGCAATTCAGCTCCTCGAACGCGCTCCGCTATTCAACACGATCATGGCCGATCTCCTCTCAGCCTCATCGCCACTCTCCTGCCCGTTCTCCATAACCCTTCAACCCATTACCAGGATCCATCAAACCTGGACTCCACAAACCATATCACAATACATACTCTCCACATCCCATCCAAAAACCAGGTGGTCTCCGAGGAGAGGCAAAAAAAACAAATAAAAACCCAGGGTGAAAACACCTGGTTATCCAGCACATCTAGGCAATCCAAATTTGTCCTGGAGGCTACTCTGATACAAAATCCCCCAAATACCTACCTTTCATATGAGGTGATCTACGTTGCAGCTATAAACAGGTCCATGTCTCTCTCGAAGGAATTCACTCAATGACGTGTAATCCCTGTACTTGGATCGTGGGAAACTAAACCCGCCTCACAAAGTTAAGGCCTGGTCACCTTATTAAAGTAGCCTTTTTAATGTTTTGCTAAGTGTCAACTGCTGCCAAAAGAAACTCGCTGGCACTGAAGATAAACCAGCACAACTGTGCAGATTCATCTCTTTGCCTTTTAATTGTTACTGGAGATTTTAAAAAACTTTATCTATCTAGCTCTCGATTTCTCTCTCTTACTCCAATCTTTCTTTCCCTCGGCTTCATTCCCTTCCCGTAGCTGGTTTAACACTGAATTCGCTGTCCTCACTTTCACTGTCTGATACACAGCCTGCACAGTTCAGGTCAAAATCCTGCAAACCTTGAGGAGGCAAACAATTGTTCACACACAATCCAGAGGAGCTGTAGCGGGTGCTGTACTGTTTCACTCATCCACTGACAGCAGGTTCCTTTGCAAGCCTCGGAAAATATACAGGCAAGGACGAGTGTAAGTAACGATAGGCACTCGCTGCCCGCCTCCAGTATATTCTCAGCCGTCACTTTCTCTCTAGCTTTAGTCTAAACACTTAAGCAAATCTTCTTGCGCACGATCGGGTATTTGCACGAGCGAGGTACTCACTTGAGTTCAGCGGTGGCAAGTTCCAGCGAGGCTGCCGTGGTGTCAGTCAGGGAGGCAAAGCCGCTTTTATACTCGTGCCCCTTCCCAGCGTATGTGCAGAATGGGCACAATCCCTGCAAGCTCAGCAATGCGCAGCCTTGAAAAGGCCCACGTGAGGCAAAAAGCCTTTGTGCGGAGCCTCAGGGACCATTGTGGAAAGGATCAGTTTTATCTGTCTCTCCGAACCTCACTACAATAGAAAATGCTGTTTCTACTTTTGACCTTCAGCCAGGTTCCAAGGAAAACAGACTGACACAACACTCTAGCTTGACAGCCAGTCCAATTAGTTACATGCCACTTTGCAAGTACAATGAGCTGGGGATGCAGCTGTGATTTAGCCAGCTAATATTTGTGGAAAGTCACTCCCTCTCTATCTTGCATTACTTCTCAGACTTTGCTTCTACACAGCAGCACACTGTCCGAGATGTTTACTTTCACTCCAGGCCCTTTGCTTTCTGTCCAATCAGGGTCCCAAGTTCATAATCAATGGGCAGCTCTGGCAGGCCTGAAGCCCAAGAGATGGTCACACCCCAGTTTCCAGAAATATTAGATCCATTGGTGGTCATTTTCCAAAATTCTTTGGACTCTGAAATGGTTCCTACAGATTGAAAGGTAGCTAATATAACCCCGCTATTCAAAAAGGGAGGCAGAGGGAAAGCAGGGAACTATAGACCAGTGAGCTTAACGTCGGTAGTAGGGAAGTTGCTGGAGCCCATTAGTCCAAGGATTTCATAGCACAGCATTTGGAAAGCAGTGGTGGTTTTAGACAAAGTCAACATGGATTTACGGAAGGGAAATCATGCTTGACAAATCGACTGGAATTCTTTGAAGATGTAACTAGTAGAGTTGACCAATGAGAATCGGTGGATGTGGTTTATATAGATTTTCAGAAGGCTTTCGACATAGTCTCACATAGCAGATTGCTACATAAGGTTAAAGCGCATGGTATTGCAGGTAGTATCTTGAGATGGATAGAAAGCTGGTTAGCCGACAGGAAGCAAAAAGTTGGAATAAATTAGTCTTTTTCCGATTGGCAGACAATGACTAGTGGGTTACCGCAGGGATCTGTGCCAGAACCCCAACTGTTCACATTATATATTAATGATTTAGACGAGGGAACTAAATTTGCAGATAATACAAAGTTGGGTGGGAGGGTGAGCTGTGAGGAGGATGCAGAGATGCTTCAGCGGGATTTGGACAGGCTGAGTGAGTGGGTACATGCATGTCAGATGCAGTATAATGTAGGTAAATGTGAGGTTATCCGCTTTGATAGCAAAAATAGGAAGGCAGATTATTATTTGAATGAGTGTAAATTGAGAGAGGTGGACGCTTATTGTGACTCATCAGTCACTGAAATTAAGCGCGCAGGTACATCAGGCAGTAAAGAAGGCAAATGGTATGTTGGCCTTCATAGCGAGAGGATTTGAGTATTGGAATAGAGATGTTTTACTGCAATTGTAAAGGGCACTGGTGAGGCCACACCAGGAGTATTGGGTGCAGTTTTGGTGTCCTTATCTAAGGAAGGATGTTCTTGCGATGGAGGGAGTGCAGCGAAGGTTTACCAGACTGATTCCTGGGATGGTGGGACGGTCATGCGAGAAGAGACTCAGTCGATTAGGATTATATCCATGGGAGTTTAGAAAAGTGAGAGGGGACTTCATAGAAACTTATAAAATTCTAACAGGATTAGAGAGGGTAGATTCAGAAAGAATGTTCCCGATGGTGGGGGAGCCCAGAACTAGGGGGTCATAGTTTGGGGATAAGGACTGAGGTGAGGAGAAATTTCTTCACCCAGAGAGTGGTGAATCTGTGGAATTCGCTACCACAGAAAGTAGTTGAGGCCAAAACTGTGTAATTTCCAGAAGGAATTAGATATAACTCTTGGGGCTAAAAGGATCAAGGGATATTGGGGGGAAGACGCGATCAGGGTTTTGAACTTGATGATCAGCCATGATCATAATGAATGGTGGAGCTGGCTTGAAGGGCCAAATGGCCTTCTTCTGCTTCTATTCTCCATGTTTGTTTCTATGGATGAAGCAATTTAAGTCAACGCTGATGGTAGGAGAAACGATCAAAGCTGAAAGGATTAAAGAGAAGACAGAACAAATAAAGAAGGAAGCTCTTGCACTTATGGAGAGCCCTTCACAATTTGAGGGCACCCCCAAAGCACTTTCTAGCTAATTAGGTACTTTTCACTTTGAAGTGCAGACACCGTTGTCATGTGGGAAATGCGGCAGCCAATTTGTGCACAGCAGGATCCCACAATCATCAACCTGACAATGACCGGATGTGACCCCTCACTGGCAAGTAGACATCGAGGAGATAAAAGCAACAGGGTTGTTGTGATGGGAGACTTTTAACTTCCCCAATATTGACTGGGACTCACTTAATGCTCGGGGCTTGGACGGGGCATAGTTTGTAAGGAGCATCCGGGAGGGCTTCTTAAAACAATATGTAGACAATCCAACTAGGGAAGGGGCTATACTGGATCTGGTATTGGGGAATGAGCCCAGCCAGATGGTAGAAGTTTCAGTAGGGGAGCATTTTGGGAACAGTGACCACAATTCAGTAAGTTTTAAAATGCTGGTGGACAAGGATAAGAGTGGTCCTAGGGTGAATGGCTAAATTGAGGGAAGGCTAATTATAACAATATTAGGCGGGAACTGAAGAACTTAGATTGGGGGGCGGATGTTTGAGGGTAAATCAACATCTGACATGTGGGAGGCTTTCAAATGTCAGTTGAAAGGAATTCAGGACTGGCATGTTCCTGTGAGGAAGAAGGATAAATACGGCAAATTTCGGGAACCTTCGATAACGAGATATATTGTAGGCCTCGTCAAAATGAAAGAGGGGGCATTTGTCAGGGCTAGAGGCTGGGAACAGATGAAGCCTGTGTGGAATATAAGGAAAGTAGGAAGGAACATAAGCAAGGAGTCAGGAGGGCGAGAAGGGGTCATGAAAAGTCATTGGGAAATAGGGTTAAGAAAAATCCCAAGGCTTTTTACACGTACATAAAAAGCAAGAGGGTAGCCAGGGAAAGGGTTGGCCCACTGAAGGACAGGGGAGGGAATCTCTGTGTGGAGCCAGAGGAAATGGATGAGGTACTAAATGAATACTTTGCATCAGTATTCACCAAAGAGAAGGAATTGGTGGATGTTGAGTCTGGAGAAGGGTGTGTAGATAGCCTGGTTCACATTGAGATCCAAAAGGACGGGGTGTTGGGCATCTTGAAAAATATTACGGTGGATAAGTCCCCAGGGCCTGATGGAATCTACATCAGAATACTGAAGGAGGCAAGAGAGGAAATTGCTGAGGCCTTGACAGAAATCTTTGGATCCTCACTGACTTCAGGTGATGTCCCGGAGGACTGGAGAATAGCCAATGTTGTTCCTTTGTTTAAGAAGGGTAGCAAGGATAATTCAAGGAACTATAGGCCGCTGAGCCTTCCGTCAGTGGTAGGGAAATTACTGGAGAGAATTCTTGGAGACAGGATCTACTCCCATTTGGATGCAAGTGGTCGTATTCGCGAGAGGCAGCACGGTTTTCTGAAGGGGAGGTCGTGTCTCACTAACTTGTTCGAGGAGATCACAAAGATGATTGATGCAGGTAGGGCAGTGGATGTTGTCCATATGGACTTCAGTGAGGCCTTTAGCAAGGTCCCACATGGCAGGCTGGTACAAAAGGTGTAGTCACATGGGATCAGAAGTGAGCTGGCAAGATGGATACAGAACTGGCTAGGTCATAGAAGGCAGAGAGTAGCAATGGAAGGGTGCTTTTCTGATTGGAGAGCTGTGACGAGTGGTGTTCTGCAGGGATCAGTGCTGGGACCTTTGAGGTTCATAGTTTATATAAATGATTTGGAGGAAAATGTAACTTGTCTGATTAGTAAGTTTGCGGACATCACAAAGGTCGGTGGAATTGCAGATAGCGATAAGGACTGGCAGAGGAAACAGCTGGATTTAGATCATTTGGAGACTTGGGCGGAGAGATGGCAGATGGAGTTTAATCCGGAAAAATGTGAGGTATTGCATTTTGGAAGGTTTACTACAGGTAGGGAATATACAGTGAATGGTAGAACCCTCAAGAGTATTGACAGTCAGAGAGATCTAGGTGTACAGGTCCACAGGTCACTGAAAGGGGCAACGCAGATGGAGAAGGTAGTCAAGAAGGCATACGGCATGCTTGCCTTCATTGGCCGGGGCATTGAGTATAAAAATTGGCAAATCATGTTGCAGCTGCATAGAACCCCGGTTAGGCCACACTTGGAGTATAGTGTTCAATTCTGGTCGCCACACTACCAGAAGAATGTGGAGGCTTTAGAGAAGGTGTAGAAGAGATTTACCAGGATGTTGCCTGGTATGGAGGGCATTAGCTATGAGGTTGAATAAACTTGGTTTGTTCTCACTGGAACAAAGCAGGTTGAGGGGCGACCTGATAGAGGTCTACAAAATTATGAGGGGCATAGGCAGAGTGGTAGTCAGAGACTTTTTCCCAGGGTAGAGGGGGCAATTACTAGGGGGCATAGGTTTAAGGTGCAAGGGGCAAGGATTAGAGGAGATGTACAAGGTAAGTTTTTTACACAGAGGGTAGTGGGTGCCTGGAACTCGCTGCCAGAGGAGGTGATGGAAGCAGGGACGATAGTGACATTTAAGGGGCATCTTGACAAATACATGAATAGGATGGGAATAGAGAGATACGGACCCCGTAAGTGTAAAAGATTTTAGTTTAGACGGGTAGCATGGTCAGCATAGGCTTGGAGGGCTGAAGGGCCTGTTCCTGTGCTGTACTTTTCTTTGTTCTTTGTTCTTTGGAGCTGAGTCCACAAAAGATCAGCCATGATCTAATTGAATGGCGGAGCAGGCTCGAGGGGCCAGATGGTCTACTCCTGCTCCTAGTTTTTATGTTCTTTGTTTCTAAGTGCTTTCACTTCCTCTTTTTCTCAGCAGAATGCACTTAACTGTTTTTCATGTGGTGAGGAGCTGCCAATCATAGCTCTGTGTTTATAAGTATTGTGTTTAGCTTCACAGCAGTGTACTTGAGATGCATTCCAGCGTGAAGGCAAAAGACAATAAACAACCCAGACACCTGGCTATCTAGAATCCATTACCCTGTCAATAACAGCCTACTAAAAGCTATTTCTCTTTGAAAATGAATAGAAGCCTCACAGATCAAAGGATCTGAGGGGGTTTAAAACCTTACGATATGTTTTGGATTTCTATGTAAGCTGCTGCTTTCTACACGTCTGTTTGAGGCAGCAGGCTTTAGGGACAGGTGAGTGAAAAAGCAGTGATTTTTCACTGTTTCTGCATGAACTGCTTTTTAGCCTCCAGGCAAGGTGACTGATTGCGGGGGGGGGGGGGGGGGGGGCGGTCTCTGATGCGGGGATCGCTGATGTAGGAAGGTCTCTAATACAAGGTCTCTAATATGGGGGAGTCTGATGGGGGAGTCTGATATGGGGGTGTCTCATGGGAGGGTCTTGATGTGTTGGGTACTCTGGATCTGTGGAGACTGCGTTTACCTTAGCAGTAACATAGACAGGCTACCAACACTTGTAATAGTACAACACTACTTTATTAAGCTAAGAACTGTTGAACATACTTGCACTGTGGGTCGACACTATGTTAGATTAACTGAAGACCTATGCCTAACCTGACCAGTCTAAACTGTTAGCACAAGGTGAAGGTTTGTGCTACAAGCTGTGAGCTCTGTCCGTCTCAGAGGCTGCATCCCGAATGAGCAGGAAAACTAGTGCCCTCTGGCTTTACAGTGAGCGTGCTCTAACTGGTGATTGGCTGCTGTGTTGTGTGTGTTGATTGGTCGTGCAGTGTGTCAGTCAGTGTGTGTCTGCACCATTATATACTGATGTGTATATTATGACATCCCCCTCTTTTATAAAACAATGTCTGAGCATCACAGTGGTGACGGACCAGCCACCATCTGGAAGCTGGACACGGACATTGTCATTGGGAGCCAGAGCAGGGAGATCCGTGGCACGGGAGTTGTAGGTCGATTTGTGCTGGGCCCGAGTCAGCTGCATCCGGCGAAGGACCGGAACGTGGTCCAGGTCCGGGACATGAATGGATGGCACTGTCGTCCGCAGCGTGCGATTCATGAGTAGTTGAGCCGGTGACAGGCCAGTGGACAAAGGGGTGGAGCGGTAGGCAAGCAAGGCAAGGTAAAAATCAGAACCAGCATCGGCTGCTTTGCACAGGAGCCTTTTTACGATGTGCACTCCCTTCTCTGCTTTACCATTGGACTGGGGGTAAAGAGGACTGGACGTGACATGCGTGAAGTTGTACTGTCCGGCAAAGTTGGACCACTCCTGACTGGCAAAACAGGGGCCATTGTTGGACATGACCGTGAGTGGGATGCCGTGCCGAGCGAAGGTTTCCTTACACGCACGAATGACCGCAGCTGAGGTGAGGTCGTGCAACCTTACCACCTCCGGGTAGTTCGAGAAATAGTCCACAATGAGGACGTAGTCCCGGCCAAGCGCATGGAACAGGTCTATGCCCACCTTGGTCCAGGGCGATGTGACCAACTCATGGGATTGCAAGGTTTCCCGTGGTTGGGCCGGCTGGAATCGCTGACATGTTGGGCAGTTGAGCACGGCATTAGCTATGTCCTCGTTAATTCCAGGCCAGTACACTGCCTCACGGGCCTGTCGGCGGCACTTCTCCACTCCCAGGTGGCCCTCATGGAGCTGCTCGAGGACAAGCTTGCGCATGCTATGCGGGATGACAATGCGGTCCAGCTTGAGAAGAATCCTATCTACCACCGCCAGGTCATCTTTAACATTATAGAATTGAGGGCATTGGCCCTTGAGCCACCCGTCAGTTAGGTGGCACATGCCACATTGGAGCAGGGGATCGTTGGCCGTCTCACGACGAATCTGGATGAGTCGTTCATCCGTGGCGGGCAGATTGGATGCAGCGAATGCCACATGAGCATCAACCTGGCAAACAAATCCCACTGGGTCGCAGGGTGAGATGACAGACCGGGAGAGGGCGTCAGCGACGATGAGCTCCTTGCCCGGGGTGTAGACGAGCTCGAAGTCGTAACGCCTGAGCTTAAGGAGAATGCGCTGCAGGCGAAGCGTCATGTCGTTAAGGACTTTCTGAATGAAATTGACCAGCGGTCTGTGGTCTTTTTCGACTGTGAACTTTGGGAGTCCATGGACATAGTCATGGAATTTAACGACTCCGGTAAGAATGCCCAGGCACTCTTTTTCAATTTGCGCATAGCGCTGTTTGGTGGGCGTCATTGCACCTGACGCATATGCAACAGGATCCCATGATGAGGCATCATCACGTTGAAGGAACACTGCTCCAATGCCGGATTGACTGGCATCCGTGGAAATCTTTGTTTCTTCCACCGGATCAAAAAATATCAACGCCGGGGCCGTGGTCAGCTTCGCCCTGAGTTCCCGCCATTCGCGTTCGTGGGCAGGAAGCCATTGGAACTCTGTCGTCTTCTTGACCAGGTTCCTGAGTGCCGTGGTATGAGAGGCGAGGTTAGGGATGAATTTCCCTAGAAAGTTGACCGGGCCCAGGAAGCGGAGGACCGGCTTCTTGTCCTCCGGTGTCTTCATGGCCTTAATGGCAGCTACCTTGTCCACATCCGGCTGCACGCCAAACTGGGAGATGTGGTCTCCGAGGAACTTAATTACTGTTTGACCAAAGGAGCATTTGGCCCTGTTGAGGTGGAGGCCATGCTCATGGATCCGTCAGAAGACGCGTTGGTGAAGACAATGTGCTCCTGCGGGGTGGTAGACCAGACGATTATGTCGCCCACATAGACGCAAACTCCTTAAATACATTCGATCATCTGTTCCATACTCCTGTGGAACACTTCCGATGCAGAGATGATGCCAAACAGCACCCGGCTGTAACAATACCGGCCAAAGGGGGTGTTAAAGGCGCAGAGCTTCCGACTGGATGCGTCGAGTTGGATCTGCCAGAACCCCTCGGATGCGTCGAGCTTGGTGAAGAATTTGGCGCGAGCCATCTTACAGGTGAGTTCTTCGCGCTTTGGAATGGGATAGTGCTCTCTCATAATATTGCGGTTGAGGTCCTTGGGATCAATACACATTCGCAATTCGCCAGAAGGTTTTTTCACGCATACGATGGAGCTGACCCAGTCAGTTGGTTCGCGGCAATGTCCTGAAAAATCCTGACGCTGCCTACAATGTGGCAAACTTGGCCACTATGCTGCTTTATGCAGGTCTGCGACGAGAGGTAGTAGGTTGAGCAGACCTGCATAAAGCAGCATAGTGGCCAAGTTTGCCACATTGTTGGCAGCGTCGGGATTTTGCAGGACATTGCCGCTTTAAGTGGGCGGAGCCACAGTTGCCGCACGTCGTGATGTCAGAACGCTCGGTGCCCCACCGCGCATGCGCAGTGCGGTCGGACGTGGTGCACGCCTGCGCAGTGCGATCTTCGGCGTCGCCGTCCCCTCGTTCAGTGCACGCATGCGCGGGAGGCCGTGAAAAGTGCGCAAAATGGCCGCCCTCATCCAGGCTGAGGCCCTGGAGTTGCTTGATTGCTTGCACCCATTCTGCCTCGTGGGGACCTTGCCGTGCCGATTCAGCCGCTTGGATGTGCGAGTATCGGTTAGTGGCGTGTTCATGCAGAACGCAGGTCTCGATGGCAATCGCAAGGGTGAGCCGCTTAACCTTAAGGAGCTGCTGGCATAGGGGGTCCGACTGTACACCAAAAACAATCTGATCCCGTATCATGGAGTCGGAGGTGGATCTGCAATTACAGGACTTACCCTGCAAGCGCTGTTGGAAGACATAGCGCTCGAAACTTTCATTTACCTCGATGTCGCAGTGACTGTCAAATTTGAGGAGGACCATCTTGAATTTGGACTTGTCTTCACCTTCAGCAAAAGTGAGAGAGTTGAAGATGTGGATGGTGTGGTCCCCGGCTGTGGAGAGGAAGAGAGCAATCTTCCTGGCATCTGAAGCAGCTTCCAGGTCTGTGGCTTCAAGGTAAAGCTGGAATCGTTGTTTAAAGATTCTCCAGTTGGCACCGAGGTTGCCGGTGATGCGGAGCGGCTGTGGGGGGCGGACGCTGTCCATTTTGCAAGATGGCTGATTGCTGGTCGAAGGCCGATCACTTGAAGGTAGGTCTAATAAATTCTAACATCACGTACTGGTACCATGATGTGTTGGGTATTCTGGATCTGTGGAGACTGCGTTTACCTTAGCAGTAACATAGACAGGCTACCAACACTTGTAATAGTACAACACTACTTTATTAAGCAAAGAGCTGTTGAACGTACTTGCACTGTGGGTCGACACTATGTTAGATTAACTGAAGACCTATGCCTATCCTGACCAGTCTAAACTGTTAGCACAAGGTGAAGGTTTGTGCTACAAGCTGTGAGCTCTGTCTGTCTCAGAGGCTGCATCCCGAATGAGCGGGAAAACTAGTGCCCTCTGGCTTTACAGTGAGCGTGTTCTAACTGGTGATTGGCTGCTGTGTTGTGTGTGTTGATTGGTCTTGCTATGTGTCAATCAGTGTATGTCTCTGCACCATTATATACTGATATGTATATTATGACAGGTCTGATGGTGAGTTCTGGGGAATGGAGGGGGGGGGGGTGAAACCTGATAGGCCACTCAGGATTGAAATCAGGAAGCACTTCCCTATTTTGGAAATGGCTGTGGATCAATTCAAGGCTGAGGTCAATAAATATTTTTTTAATGTATTATTCCATGGAATGTCGGTGCCAATGGATAGGGTTTTTTGCCCACCCCTCATTGAGCTGACCTGTGAGGTTTGGAGTCACGTGTAGGCCCGACCTGGGAAGGATAGCAATATTTTCCTCACTTCATGAATCAGGTGGGGTTTTACAACAATTGACAGTAGTTTCATGGTCACCATTAGTGAGACGAGCTTTATATTCCAGATTTATTGATTCAATTTAAATTCCACCAGCTGCCGTGGGACTTGAACCCATGACTCCAGAGCTTTAGCCTGAGCCTCTGGATTGCTAGTCCAGGGATATTACCATAACACCAGCAAGGCCTTTTCCTATTCTTATTTTTCTATTATATGTACCGACTGTCAACATTGTACCAGGCAGCTGCAATCTAAAGCCTGTTTATAGAGTTTCATTTCCTGTCATATTGTCACCTCTTAATCTCCTTCACCTTCAGCTTTGACAAATGGGTGCGGCCGATTTTGGGATGAGGTGAAAGATAGTTTATAAACACGAGTTCGTACTTTCCTCCCTCCACCGTTAGAAATGTTTCACAGAGCAAACACTCACACAGCAACCCATAGGATTCCCTGATTATAAACTGATGAATTTAGCCCTCTTCATGTGGCTCCGTGGGCTGCGCACTTGGCAGCAGGTCAGGAAATTATCGGTTCGAGCCCCACATCAGAGGCATCAGTGCGGGAAGGAGTGCTGCGCTGTCAGAGGTGCCGTCTTTTGGATCAGGCAGGCGTTAGACCCAGGCCCTGTCTGCCCTCGGGGGGCAAACATAAATGATCGTATGGCATTGCTTTGAAGGTGCAGAGACTGTACTGGCCAATATACACCCCACGACCAGCATTGCCGAGACAAAAATCATATTAGCGTTCACTGTAGGTGAATTAACCGCTGTCTTTCCTTCATTACGACAACGAGTACATTTCAAAAGCACCTCATTAGACGTAAATTCTGTTGGCCATGGCTTGAAGCATCACAGCAAACAAGGCCAAGTGCTAGAAAATGGGGTTAGAATTGATAGGTGCCTGATGGCGGGCACAGACACAATGGGCCGAATGGCCTATTTCTGTGCTGTAAAATTCTGTGACTCGATGGCCTGGTCCACAGGTCGTGAAGGACGCTATATTAGAACAGTACAGCACAGAACAGGCCCTTTGGCCCTCGATGTTGTGCCGAGCAATGATTACCCTACTTAAACCCACGTAACCCGTATACCCGTAACCCAACAATCCCCCCATTAACCTTACACTACGGGCAATTTTAGCATGGCCAATCCACCTAACCTGCACATCTTTGGACTGTGGGAGGAAACCGGAGCACCCGGAGGAAACCCACGCACACACGGGGAGAACGTGCAGACTCCACACAGACAGTGACCCAGCCGGGAATCGAACCTGGGACCCTGGAGCTGTGAAGCATTGATGCTAACCACCATGCTACCGTGAGGCAAAATGCAAGCCTTTCTCGTCAGAGGATAGGTACATCCGCCAATCCCGCGGCAACCCAGCGTTTCTAAGTTAGATTTGTACGTTTGAAAATAAATCAACCAGCTCACCGCAGAAATTCCGGGGGGGGGGGGGGGGGGGGGGGGGGGGGGGGGGTGCAGGTGAGGGAGCTTGGGCCTTGGCTTGTTACTGAAATGGCCCAAACTCGCCTTTGGAGAATAAATGGCCTCACCCTGCAGGTGGCACTGTTGCTCTGTCGATCACCTTGCTCCGTATTAGCTCTGCGGGAAGCTTTTCAATCAACAGGGGCTGGCAAACTGGTGCAGTTTGTCCTTTGTAAAACCCTTCTTGAGATGTGGCCATCACTCGCACTCATTTCATTCCTTGCTGCCCATAGAGAAGGTGGTGGCAGGGTAGATCAGATTGGTACCAAGAGCACATGCCTCAATTGCCTGGAGCTATGGACAGTGATAGAGAGCAGAGGCTCCCACGTTCTGTCCATCGCACGGTTGACCGGGGAACGGGGTGGGAAACGAACGCAGAGGTTCTGGCTGAGAGGCAGGGACACCGGCCACAGTGCCACAGGTCCTGGCGCATTATACCAAAGAGTTATCATCTATTGAGGAACGAAACTGAAAAGAGAATTGGTTCAGTTTGAAATGGGAACATTTACAGGGGCTATGGAAGAGAACCGTCCATTGCAGTCTTAAAGTTACTTTTTAATGATAAATTCTCATTCTCTTTTAGCCTTCTTTGTAATGAGTAACCAGAGTTCCCTCCACCCGTGCTAGCGAATATTTCACTTGCATCACTGCAATTTGCATACAGTGGGCGGGATTCTCCAATTGCCGACGTTGAATCCGTCGATTTTCACGCCGCAATCGGGGGCGGTGCCGTTTTTCGGATGCTTCGCCTCTCAAAAACGGCGTACTCAAGGAGTACGCTTCACATCATTGGGACGGCCTCAGGACGTCACCTGAGACCCTCCCCCGATGCTTCCCCCCCCCCCCCGCCCCCCCCCCCGATGGGCCGACTTCCCGCCGGCTTCGGTCGCGTTTCCTCTCAACGTTCGTGGACCTGGCGTGGCAGCTGCAGTCGTGCGGGGAGGGTAGCCGTTCCGCTGGCAGGTGGGCTTCAGCAGGGGCTGGGGAGACTGGTGGTGGTTGGTTCGGGGGGTGTGGCGAGGGGTGTTGCAGGGGGGCCATATCTGGCGGGCCGCGTCCGTGCACGCCCGGTGCCATGTTTGGGGCTGTTTAGCACTGGGCTAAATCGCTGGCTTTGAAAGCAGACCAAGCAGGCCAGCAGCACGGTTCGATTCCCGTACCAGCCTCCCCGAACAGGCGCCGGAATGTGGCAACTAGGGGCTTTTCACAGTAACTTCATTGAATCCTACTCGTGACAATAAGCAATTTTCATTTCATTTTGTCATTTTAATGTTGCACGGGTGCTGCTGTAGGCCCCCGCCATGCGCATGCGCGGCCACGAACCCGCCCATTCTGCAACCATAGATAAGGCTTTACGTGGCGCGGCAGCAGCCCCCCCACCAGGCAGAGCATCGGTGCGGTGGCGCCGCCGCCATTTTGTTCATAATACTCGACACATGCTCCGGACACAGCCTCAAAATTGGAGAGTCCCGCCCAGCGTTCTTAAAGCAGTGATGGGCTGGTGAGTGACCCTCCTTCATCTCAGTGAACCACCAGATTGAAATCGGGGCTTGCTCACTAATCATTCATTCATGTATTAATCAACTCCAAATGGTAAAACAAAATAAATATTTACACTTTGGACACAGAGCACGGCTCTCACAGTCAATGTTGTGAGCAATCAGCAGGCTGCTCACTTCACTCGCCCTCGCTTCACGTGCGGGTCACTTCAGTCACACCGGCAGAAAAAAAACGACGTGGATGGAAATCAGTGGAATGTGGCAACTGTGAGTGGGCAACGGTGAACAAAATGCCTCATGGGCCGGACTCAGAACCCAGATGGTCGCACGTGGCCCTCCGGCTGGCAGGGTGCCCATCACTGGTTTAAAGCAATAAACTGTCCAAAGGGGCTTCACAGCGAGATTGTCAAACCCTTAATATTTCTGTCAAACAGTTGGGGGGGGCGGGTCGTGCCGCAACCACGAAACAACGTTTCGGCAAAGCGATTGTACTTTCAGGCGTGGAGCAAGGGAAATCGAAGAGCGAGAGAGAAAATGGTGGATTAGCGAGGACAGGATGGGCCACATGGCCTCGGCCTGCGCTGCTCGGATACCGAGCATCCCGCTAAGTGCCGGAACATTGCAAACAACCACCTGCTTTTAAACAAGGGCCCTGAGCCTGGGGCAGCAAAAGACAGAAACAAAACCTGCCTCATTATTTAATTATAACGCAGAACAAGTGCACAATCTTTACCACAATACGGGCGCAACAGTGCAGCCACCTTCAGGCACTAACTGGCTGATCTAATCTGAAAGAAAAGTGCCGTATCAGGAGCACAGTCACTGTCAACGGTGGGGGGCCTGCTGCCTGCTGCTTCCTGTGCATCTGACATCGTTTACAGTGACAGGCAGGGAGCTCGATCTTCACTGACACAGTACAGTACCTGGCCTGCTACTCGGTTGATAATAACATTATATTTTAGGACTTGTGCCTCACGAGTGTAGAAAGCCAATACCATTTGTAAGAGTATTGGAGCTTAACGACCAGCTTGATGGCAGACCTCCTGTTAAACTGAGACAGGTTGCACGTTACCTCCTACCGTGGCTAAGCACCCCACCTACTTGCCTAAGCCCAGAGGCTTAGGCCACATTCTGCCAAGCAGCGTGACTGGGTAGGCTGCTCTTTCAGAGGGTCGGCGCAGACTCTATGGGCCGAATGGCCTCCTTCAGCACTGTAGGAATTCTGATTCTCTGGTGGGAGTGCCTGGTTGGGCCAACATTTGTCACCCATTCCTAATTGCCCTTGAGAAGGTGGTGGGGAGCTTCCCTCCTTGAACCGCTGCAGTCCAGGAGGTGTAGGTGCATCCACAGTGCTGTTAGGGAGGGAGTTCCAGGATTTTGACCCAGCGACAGTAAAGGAACAGCGATACAGTTACAGTTCAGGATGGTGAGTGACTTGGAGTGGACTGTGTAGGTGGTGGTGACCCAGGTGTCTGCTGCTCTCGTCCTCCTGTGTGGTCAGGGCACGGGTTTGGAAGAGGCTGTTGAAGGAGCCTTGCCAAATTCCTTCAGTGCATTTTGTAGATGTTGCATGCGGCTGCTACAGTGCTTAGATGGTGGAGGGAGTGGAAGCTGAATGTGGTGGAAGGGGTGACAATCAAGCGGGGCTGCTTTGTCCAGGAAGGTGTTGAGCTTCTTGAGTGTTGTTGGAGCTGCGCTCATCCAGGCAAGTGGGGAGTATTCCATCACACTCCTGAGTTGTGCTTTGTAGATGGTGGACAGGCTTTGGGGGAGTGTCAGGAGGTGAATTACTCGCCGCAGGATTCCCTGTAGCCACAGGGCTGGATTCTCCGCAGTCCTGCGCCATAATCGCGGGGGGGCAGAGAATCCGCTTTCACGCCGTAATCGGGCCCGATTCCGGTTCGGCAATTCTCCGGGCCCGGAAAGTCGGCGTGTCTGCGGAGCACGCCGCGCCGCTGGGGGGGCCATTGCCAGAGGCCCGCCCAGCAATCCTCCGCTCCCGACCGGCCAAGTTCCCGACGGCGTGGAACTAACCACCAATCGCCGGTCGAGATGCTGGCGTGGCGGCCGCGGACTGAGTCCTGGTCGGGGGCTGGTGAATCGGAGGCTAGGGGAGGGCCTTATAGGTGGCCGGGGAGTAACTGTGCAGGGGTCAAGGCTCGGGCGTGCGGCCGATCGGGGGATCTATTTTGTCGCTGTGTCTCCGCGGCCTGAGTCTGAACCAGAGGTGCAGGGGCCCGTATTTGCAGATAAAGCGCCGAGATTCACACCGGGTCCCTGCTAGCCCCCTGCGGGGCTATGAACTAGATCAACTTTTTTCTCAGAATTTCGGCAGTAAAACTCCACCGTTTTTACGCCAGCATGGGGATATAATCCCATTTTGAGAGAATCCAGCCCACAGTATGTAACTGGCCCGTAATGGAATTGACCCAACCTGGCCTCCAGTGAGTGTATGAGAACTGAATCAATTTAATCAGCTGCGTGAATGAGGCTTACCAACACAGAAAAGGAGAGGGATTAAATAACAAACAATAATAATCATTATCAGTGTCACAAGTAGGCTTACATTAACACTGCAATGAAGTTACTGTGAAAAGCTCCTCGTCGCCACATTCCGGCGCCTGTTCGGGTACACAAAGGGAGAATTCAGAATGTCCAATTCACCTCACAGTCTTTCGGGACTTGTGGGAGGAAACCGGAGCGCCCGGAGGAAACCCACGCAGACACGGGGAGAACGTGCAGACTCCACACACCATCGCCACTCTCTTCAGCTGCTTCACCAAAATATATTTGATTTTTAATCTCTCCTGCCCTCCTTCCCGACACAGAGATTCCCTTTCCTTCTTCCTGCCATCCAGCCACTTCCACTGGAGTGAAACCTCTTCCGTTTCGATCTTTCTTCACTTTGTGACGCGAGGTCACAGATTTGAAACTCTCTCTCCACAGCTGCTGAGTGTTTCCCGAGCCTTTATGTTTTTATTTCAGATTTCCAGAATGCGTAGTATTTCGCTTTCGGGAAAGGGTCGCTTATTATAAAAGAAACATTTCTTCAGTCCCACGGTTTGGGGAGAAAGGCCGACGGTCGGTCCCACCCAATGAGGTAACAAAGGGTCTGTCTGCTTCTCAATTGGCTGTCAGACGTCTGTGTGATTTGACGATGGGCGTGTTGGGCAGCCAATGGCAGCGGGGTACGGAAGGGACCTCCAGAGGGGGGCAGTCATGTGATGCAATCTCCAGGGTGACTTCCAACCAGAGTTGGCAACCCTGTTTGCCCTGCGTGCCAACCTGTGGGTGTTGCAGTCACTTACACCTGACTGCCTGCCACTCGGTTCCCCTCCCCCACCTCCTCTCCAGTTCATTTTACATATAAATAACCTGTTCCACAACTTGTTTTGCATGTTGGCTGAACGTGGTTCCGTGCAACAAGTGGGACTATTGTGCACGGAATAGCAGTTGGCAAATTATACCTCTTTTCTGGATATTGTGATCTCTTCCGGAGTGTATCGCAGACATTGTTACATTAACATATCTTGAGCTTTGCTGAAAAGAGAGGCATTTTGTCAAAGTTTTACACCTTGCACCCATTCAGGACAAATGCAAGAAGGCCAGATTTCAAACCACCACAACCACTTACACTACAGGAGAAAAGGATGCTGATTAGTTGGCAAGTCATACCTGATTGGCCAAAGCAGTGTCATGATAGAGCAGCATACATTCACACCTGTTCTCTGCAAACGGAAGGAATTGGAGGATAGGCTCGAGGTCCATGATGATGTTTGGCAAAGTAGCACAGTGGTTTGCCCTTGTCTTCTGCAGTATGGTTGACCAGAAAGCTTTGCCACTCTCACCGCCTCCCATAAGGATATTGAATGAAAATTAAATGAAAATCACTTATTGTCGCGAGTAGGCTTCAAATGAAGTTACCGTGAAAAACCCCTAGTCGCCACATTCCGGCACCTGTTAGGGGCAGCATGGTAGCATAGTGGTTAGCATAAATGCTTCACAGCTCCAGGGTCCCAGGTTCGATTCCCGGCTGGGTCACTGTCTGTGCGGAGTCTGCATGTCCTCCCCGTGTGTGCGTGGGTTTCCTCCGGGTGCTCCGGTTTCCTCCCACAGTCCAAAGATGTGCGGGTTAGGTGGATTGGCCATGCTAAATTGCCCGTAGTGTCCCAAAATGTAAGGTTAAGGGGAGAGTTGTTGGGTTACGGGTATAGGGTGGATACGTGGGTTTGAGTAGGGTGATCATTGCTCGGCACAACATCGAGGGCCGAAGGGCCTGTTCTGTGCTGTACTGTTCTATTCTATTCTATTGTTCGGGAAGGCTGGTACGGGAATTGAACCGTGCTGCTGGCCTGCCTTGGTCTGCTTTCAAAGCCAGCGAGGAAGGTTTTTGCAGGTTAATGAGGGGCAGGTTGATTAAGGGCAGCACGGTAGCACAGTGGTTAGCACTGTTACTTCACAGCGCCAGGTTCGATTCCCGGCTTGGGTCACTGTCTGTGCGGAGTTTACACGTTCTCCCCGTGTCCTCCCACGAGTCCTGAAAGATGTGCTCGTTAGGTGAACTGAACATTCTGAGTTCTCCCTCTGTGTACCCGAACAGGCACCGGAATGTGGAGACTAGGGGCTTTTCACGGTAACTTCATTGCAGTGTTAATGTAAGCCTACTTGTGACAATAAAGATTATTTATTTATTAATCAACCTGCTTGACCGTATTCTCAACATGCCTTCCATGGCCATCCGGTCTTGAAGTGGGACTAGAACCCTGCGTCTCGGGTCCATTGCGCCACAGGACCTCCCTGCCTCCAACACCGGTACAGGAGCTGAAAGGATTAAATCATGAGGACACTCTGCATGGACTAATCTTGTATTCCCTCAGGTACAAAAGGTTAAGTGTAAATCTAATTGCGGTGTTTAAGGTGATTAAAGGATTTGACAGAGCCAGAGGAGGGAAACGGGTTCCCCTGGTGAAGGGAGTCCAGAACAAGAGGACTAACCTTAAAATTAGAGCCAAGCCATTTAGGGAAGCAGCTCTTCACACAGACGAATGGGCGGCAAGGCGGCGCAGTGGTTAGCACTGCTGCATCACAGCACCAGGGACCCGGGTTCCATTCCGACCTCGGGTGATTGCCCGTGTACAGTTTGCACTTTCTCTCCGTGTCTGCGTGGGTTTCCTCCGGGTGCTCCGGTTTCTTCCCGCAGTCCAAAGATGTGCAGCTTAGGTGGATTGGCCAAGATAAATTGCCCTTTGAGTGTCCAACAGGTTAGGTAGGTAGGGCGGGGGAGTGGGCCTAGGTAGGGCAGTCAGTGCAGACTCGATGGGCTGAATGGCCAATCGGCCCATAATGTCTGCAACGACCCTCTGTATTGGCGGCAGTTAGCACTGTTGTTTCACAACACCAGGGATCCGGGTTTGATTCCCAGCTTGGGCCACTGTGCTCCGTTCTCCCCGTGTCTCCGTTCCGGAGTTTGCACGTTCTCCCCGTGTCTGCGTGGGTTTCCTCCGGTTTCCTCCCACCATTCCCAAAAGACGTGAATCAAGCAGCAGCCACTGATGGCTGGATGAAGCCCGAGACCTGCGGCCATGGGTGGGAGCAGAGACCAGCCGGAGACAAACACTGCCTCACTGATGCGAGATGACCCATGTCAGAGCCTCCGGCTGGCAAGAACTTACATTTCTATAGCACCCCGGATACAGTAAAGCGCCCTGATGCGCTTCACAGGAGTTCAGTCGGTTAAAATTTGACACTCAGCCAGGGAGGCGATAATAGGTCAGGTGACCAAATGTTGGTTCTAATGATCATCTCAAAGGAGCAGAGAGAGGCAAGGAGGCAGAGATCATTCCGGAGCTAATTTCAGAGATGAAAGTCCTGCATTAAAACAGTGACAACATTTCACAAGTGTGAGGTGTTCAGGAATATTCTGAGCGCGGTGAAAGGCGATGTTTAAACGTTTCCTTCTTGGACAGCTAAGTCATGGGCTACCAGTTGCAGGGTGCTGGATGTGGGGATGCATTAGCGGCCGGTTTAGCACAGTGGGCTAAACAGCTGGCTTGCAATGCAGAGCAATGCCAGCAGCCCGGGTTCAATTCCCGTACCGGCCTCCCCGAACAGGCGGCGGAATGTGGCGACTAGGGGCTTTTCACAGTAACTTCATCGAAGCCGACTTGTGACAATAAGCGATTATATTATCAGGGGATTCTGGGAGGGAGTTGCAGGGTTGGCGGAGGTTACAGAGATAGGGAGGAGCCGTTTCGAGGCCAGATGGACATGGGCTTTCTGCAAAGGGCAGCAGTCACCTGACTGGGCAACACTGGGTCTAGTGATCGAGTGGACCATCTCCTGCACTGCATGCTGCAAAGTATATCCCACGATGCAAACGGGACAATTTTCACAGAAAACTTCCGGGAACATTGTGAGATTCATCGCTCCACGTGGAGGCTGGGGGCATCTTTACGCTAGAAGCGCTCACTTCACGATTTGTCCAGCTGTGATCCAAGGTGTGGAAAAGTAAGCCCACAACCAGTCATTAAAGCCCATGCAAAACATTTTGCTCCGCAGGCTCACTTTACTAGTTACATAATGCTGAACACGGCTTAACAGAATATCATTAAATATACTTCACAGCTGTCCCTGCTCAGGTGAATGCAGTCAGCCTGGCTCTGCTATATTGACTCAATGTCTCCAAGCCACCAATGTCGTGGCACAGCACAGCAAACAGAAGCACTCAGCAGAGAGAGATGTTTTATTTTGGACTACATCCTGTGTGATTTTGTGCCAGACAGTCCGGTTTCCAAATGGACTTGCGATGGAATCATAGGCTGGGATCTTCCCCGCCGCCCTTAGCCACTAACTTTTAATATCGGAAATTGTATGTTTTTGGATAGTCAGAGGCTTTTTCCCAGGGTAGAGGGGTCAATTACTAGGGGGCATAGGTTTAAGGTGCGAGGGGCAAGGTTTAGGGATGTACGAGGCAAGTTTTTTTACACAGAGGGTAGTGGGTGCCTGGAACTCGCTGCCGGAGGAGGTGGTGGAAGCAGGGACGATAGTGACATTTAAGGGGCATCTTGACAAATACATGAATAGGATGGGGATAGAGGGATACGGACCCAGGAAGTGTAGAACGTTTTAGTTTAGTCGGGCAGCATGGTCGGCACAGGCTTGGAGGGCCGAAGGGCCTGTTCCTGTGCTGTACTTTTCTTTGTTCTTTTTTGAAGTGTGACTGAAAGTAGTAGAATCTCCTCCCACTTACTACTCCTGGGAGAGAGCAATTTGCGATTAAGATTTCATTTTTCAGAAGACCATAAGACGTAGGAGCAGAATTAGGCCACTTGGCCCATTGGCTCTGCCATTAAATCAAGGCTAATATTTTTCTTGTCAACATCAGTGAGGAGGCAAACCATGTGGCGTCACGGTGGCGCAGTGTTTAGCACTGCTGCCTCACGGCGCCAAGGACCCAGGTTCATTCCTGGCTCTGGGTCACTGTCCGTGTGGAGTTTGCACATTCTCCCCGTGTCTGCGTGGGTTTGACCCCCACAACCCAAAGATGTGCAGGGTAGGTGGATTGGCCATGCTAAAGTGGCCCTTAATTGGAAAAAAACTGAATTGGGTACTCTAAATTTAAAAAAAATTCTAACCTGGTCTAGCCTACATGCGACTCCAGATCTACAGCACCGTGGTTGACCCTTAGCTGCCCCCTCAAGGGGAATTAGGGATGGGGAAAAAACGCCGGCCCACCTGCGATGCCCGTGTCCCATGAACAAATAAAACAAAATAAAAGGGAAAGAAAATTGCTCGAGTTTCGTTCGATATATAAAAGGTAAGAGAGAGGCAAGAACGGACACTGGACCACTGGAACATGAGGCTGGAGAAGTAATAATGGGCAACAAAGCAATGGCAGAGGAACTGAATAGTTTTCACATCAGGGGCGAAATTGCCTGGGGCCGCCTAAAATCCCGCCCCCGCCGTGGTAGAGATTCTCCGCCACCCGGGAAATGGCGGTGGCGGGAATCTCACCTCCCCGATCCGCGAGGCTTGCTGCGGTGATTCTCCGGCCCGGATGGGCCGAAGTCCCGCCGCTGGGAGGCCTCGCCCGCCGCCGAGGTTTGAACCACCTCTGGAACGGCGGGATCAGCGGCGCGAGCGGGCCCCTGGGGTCCTGGGGGGGGGGGGGGGCGGAGGGCGATCGGACCCCGGGGGGTGCCCCACGGTGGCCAGGCCCGCGATCGGGGCCCCCCGCTCAGACTCCGGGCCAGTGCCCGGGGTGCACTATTTTCCTCCGCGGCCGCCACGGCCTCCGCATCGGGCATGCGCCGGTGGTGAGGTTTAGCGGCACCTGGCCGCTGACGTCACCGCCGACGCATGCGCGGACCGGCGAAAGCCTTTCGGCCAGCCCCGCTGCCGGGGGCGCCAGTTTTTTGCGCCAGTCTTCTGGTGCCAACCGCTCCAGCGCGGAGCTGGCCCCCAAAGGTGGGGAGAATTCCCCACCTTTGGGGAGGCCCGACCCCTGAGTGGTTGGCGCCACTCCCCTACGCCGGGACCCTCCATCACGCCGGGTAGGGGAGAATCCCGCCCCAGGGGTGGGATTCTCCTTTCCGGGGACGAAATCCCCACGCGGCGGGAAAACCGGCGCGAACCATACCGGCGTCGACAGTCTCCGAATTCTCCGCACTTCCGGGGGCTAGGTGGAGACCGGAAGGCTTGGCACCGTGCCAACCGGCATCGAAGGGTCTGCACGTGTTCGCGCCAGCGTATTCTGGCGCATGATAAGGGGGTTGTCTACTCCGCGCCGGCCATGGCGGAGACCTACAGGGGCCGGCGCAGAAGGAAGGAGTTCCCCCACGTCACAGGCCCGCCCGCAGATCGGTGGGCCCCGATCGCGGGCCAGGCCACCATGGGGGCCACCCGGGGTCGGATCCCCCCCACCCCCGAGGACCACACCAGCCGACTTACCTGCCAGGTCCCGCCGGGTCCTGGGTGTGGGACCATGTCTAATCCACGCCGGCGGGACTGGCCAAAAACGGACGGCCGCTCGGCCCATCGGGGCCCGGAGAATTGCCGGGGGGGGGGGGTGGGGGGGCTGCCAATGGCCCCTGACCGGCATGGCGTGAACCCCGCCCCCGCCCGACAACCGGCACCGGAGAATACGGCAGCCGGCTACGGGTCGGTGGGGCGGGATTCGCGCCGCCCCCCCCCGGGGATTCTCCTACCCGGCGGGGGGGTCAGAGAATCCCGCTGCATGGGAAGTATACTGGGAATGTTGAGGAAGTTCGGCCAGTTTTCAGGATACAAATTAAATACGGCCAAGAGTGAAATGTTTGTGGTCCAGGCAAGGGGCCAGGAGAACAGATTGAGAGGGCTACCGTTTAGGCTGGTTGAGGAAAATTTCCGGTATTTGGGAATCCAGGTGGCACGAGACTGGGGCAGGCTGCACAAGTTAAATTTGGCCAGGGTGGTGGAGCAAATGAAGGGAGAGTTTCGGAGATGGGATGCACTCCCTCTGTCGCTGGCAGGGAGGGTGCAGACTGTAAAGATGACAATCCTCCCTAGATTTCTGTTTGTTTTTCAGTGCCTCCCGATCTTTGTACCACAATACTTCTTCAAAAGAGTTAACAGGATGATCATGAGCTTTGTCTGGGCGGGAAAGTCTCCGCGGGTGAAGAAGGCGATGTTGGAGAGGAACCGCAGCGAGGGAGGGCTGGCTTTGCCGAGTCTGATTAATTATTACTGGGCGGCCAACATCGCTATGATAAGGAAGTGGATGGTGGGTACGGGGTCTATCTGGGAGCGGGTGGAGGCGGCTTCATGCAGGGGCTCCAGCTTGGCAGCCCTGGTCACGGCTCCTCTACCGCTGCCGCCAGCCAGGTACTCCACCAGCCTGGTAGTGGTGGCGACCCTGCGGATATGGGGCCAGTGGAGGAGGCATGTAGGGGAGACGGGGGCGTCGGTTTGGGCGCCAATCTGCGCCAACCATCGGTTTGTCCCCAGGAGTATGGATGGGGGGTTTCGAGCATGGCGGCGGGCGGGGGTGGGAAGGGTGGGCGATATGTTCCTGGAAGGGAGCTTTGTGAGTATGAGGAGCTTGGAGGAGAAATTTGGGCTGGTAAGGGGAAATGATTTTAGATACCTACAGTTGCGGGACTTTGTTCGTAGACAGGTCCCATCTTTCCCACGCCTCCCGCCAATGGGGATCCTCGACAGAACAGTCTCTAGGGGGAAAGAAGGGGAGGGTAGAGTCTCGGGTATTTATAAGGTGCTCATGAGGGAGGAAGGGTCCCAGGCGGAGGAACTGAAACTTAAATGGGAGGAGGAGCTAGGCGGGGAAATGGAGGACGGGCTGTGGGCAGAGGCCCTGAGTAGGGTAAATTCGACCGCGACATGTGCTAGGCTCGGGCTGATTCAATTTAAGGTCGTTCACCGGGCCCATATGACGGTGGCTCGGATGAGCAAATTCTTTGGGATAGAGGACAAATGCGCTAGGTGCGCGGGAGGACCAGCGAACCACGTTCACATGTTTTGGGCATGCCCTAAGCAGAGGGGGTACTGGGGGGGATTTGCGGACGTCATGTCCCGGGTGCTAAAAACAAGGGTGGCGATGGGTCCAGGGGTGGCAATTTTTGGGGTTTGGGAAGACCCGGGAGTCCAGGGGGAGAAAGAGGCCGATGTTTTGGCCTTTGCTTCCCTGATAGCCCGGCGACGAATACTATTGGCGTGGAGGGACTCAAAGCCCCCGAAGACTGAGTGGTGGCTTGCGGACATGTCGAGTTTCCTGGGTATGGAAAAAATTACGTTTGCCTTGAGGCGATCTGTACAGGGGTTCGCCCGGAGGTGGCAACCATTTATTGACTTCTTTGCGGGAGAGTGAGCGTCAGCAGGGGGAGGGGATGGGGGGGGAGGGGGGTAGAGTAGAGTACAGTAGGAGGGATAAAATGGCGGGTAGTACCGGTGGGAGGGGAGCGGGCTTCTGCAATATGTTACGATTGAAGTATTGAAAGTACATGAATGTTTGCACATTTTTGCCTTTTTTGCTTTCTTTCTGTTGATGTCTGTAACTGTTTACAAAGCCAAAAACTACCTCAATAAAATTGTTTATTAAAAAAGAAAGAGAATCCCGCTGCATGTGTCTATTTTCGGTTATATTCAAGACTTAAAATAATTGGCCAAAGAACCGAAGGTGAGTTGGGAAGAATTTTCTTTTGTGCTTTGATTTATGATCTGGTATGCGCTACCTGAAAGAACGGCAGAAGCAGTTTCGGTGACCATCAAAGGGGGGATTGGGTACATTCCTGAATAGGAAAGGATTTGCATGGCGCAGGGGAATGGTACTAACTGCAGAGCTCTTTGAAAGGGCCAGAATAGCCACGGTGGCCCAAACGGCCTCCCCCCGGGCTGTAGGTTTCTATTCTACAGCATTTAAACTGACACAACAGACTTTCCACTGCATCTTTTATGAACTCAGGAAAATCCCCAGCACTTCACAGAGAACTTTGCTGAAGTGTGTTCATTGTTGCTGTGTAGACTCTGTGGCAGCCAACATCTGCACAGCAAGCTCCCACAAACAACAACAGGATGACAATGAGATTGTGTATTTATAGCGATGCCACCTAAATAAAAATATTGGCCAGAGCATCAGGGAGAACCTCCCGCTCCCCCTCAACATAATGGTAGAGGTTTGTGGGAGGACAGATAGGGGTCTCGGGTTAATGTCCCATTCAAGTAACAGCAGCTCCAACAGGGCAACACTTCCGCAGTACTGGGCTGGGAGTGTCAGTCTTCATCTCTTTGTTCGAGCCTCCGATGTGGGTCACCTCCTGATTTAAGTTAGGGGTACGACCCGGGTGGGCCACGGCTAGCTCCTGGGGAAATGTTCGCATAAGATCGAATCGATTAATCTTTTTTAAAAAAAATTTAGAGTGCCCTATTCATTTTTTTAATTAAGGGGCAATTTAGCCTGGCCAATCCACCTAACCTGCACATCTTTGGGTTGTGGGGGCGAAACCCACGCAAACACGGGGAGAATGCACAAACTCCACACGGACAGTGACCCAAAGCCGGGATCGAACCTGGGACCTCGGCGCCGTGAGGCAGCAGTGCTAACCACTGCGCCACCGTGCTGCCCCTCGATTCGATTAATCTGCTGATTTATTCGAATAAACCACGGGTTTAAAAAAACAGGATTAATTCACGATGAGTGCATGCCGCTCCAGGTCATTAACGAACTGCAACATTCTCGCACCCCAAGCTCAGTCTGGCTGTTCCAGCCGCCAACGGCATTCGACACAGAACATGAATCCTCAATGTGTTCCTCCTGCTGTTTTTCATCAGCGAGTCTCACCGATCGACCCTGCCCTTCAATAAACCCGCTACGTACCACTCGCTCACACACACTCAATGATCTCTTGCTGCTTCATAAGTTGCAGGTGGTTAGTGGAGCTGCCTGTTTATTGATTTAGCTGCGGGCATCGGAATCGTGAGCCAGGCTTTGGTTTCCTCCATTCTGTTGGCTATTTACAGCCTATTCGTTGATGCATTCATGCCAGGCCCTGCCTGCGACGATCTAACTCACTCATTAACCCATTACTGGTTAACTAATGTGTGAGAGTGGAACAGAGAAGGTTCACAATATCATTCATCTCCCACCCCCACCTATCCCACCCCAGATAAACTGAGGAAATGCAAATCGTAGAATCGAAGAATAATCCCGACGACGCAGAAGGAGGCCATTCGGCCCGTCGAGCCTACGTCCGAAAGAGCATCCCATCCAGGCCTATTTCCCCATCCCTGAAACCCTACAACCCCACCTGATCTTTTGGACAATAAGGGATAATTTATCGTGGCCAATCCACCTAACCGGTACATCTTTGGACTGCGGGAGGAAACCGGAGGAAACCCACGCAGACACGGGGGGAATGTACGAACTCCACTCAGTCACCTGAGGTTGGAATCGAAACCGGGTCTTGTGAGGCAGATGTGCTAACCACTGTGCTTATCTTGCTGGAACTCCATTGTTGTTGGCTCATTTTGTTGCTGTAGAGGCAATGGATATCTAAACTGAAGAGTTCAGCACCAAGGACAGACTGGTATTTAGTACCCATCACTAATTAGCCATCTTCACGAACCACTGCAGTCTGTCTGGGTTATAGTTTTCATGGTGGATTTGATACAGATTTGACAAAGATAACATGCTACTGGGCTAATAATGCGAGACATCCAGTAGATTAATGACCGAGTGACATGAGTTGAAATCCATTTCAGAATCGACGACATTGCGGTGAATCTAGATTTAAATATAGGCCAGACCAGGTTAGGCCAAGCTGATGCAAATTCTCAAATCCTCTCTCTCCACAGGAGAGGTGCCAGAGGACTGGAGGACAGCTAATGTGGTATCATGATTCAAGAAGGGAAATAAGGAGAAACCAGGAAATTACAGGCCAATGAGCTAACATCGGCAGGGCGGGATTCTCCGTGAATGGGCGCGATGGCCCGAACCCGGCGCCAAAAATGACATGAATCACTCCGACTTCGCGCCCCCCGCAACATCGCAAATTCTCCAGCCGGGGATGGGCTAGTAGCCATTTGCGACGGCGTCACCCGCCACGGATGCGTGCGCCATCAGTGACGGACGCCACGCAGAGTCACTGCACAAAATACGCCACCCCCGGGAGACCTGGCAAAATGGCCGCCCGTCACGCAGCGCCAAGTGAGACCCCCCATTGCCTGCCCCTTTCCCTGTATCCCATTCCCCCATATCCCCATTCCCCCATATCTCCCCCTTCTCCCATATCCCCTTTCCCCATATCCCCCATTTGCCCCTTCACCCGTTTCCCCCATATCCCCCTCCCCCCATATCCCCCATATTGCCTTCCCCATATCCCCCATATCTCCCTTCCCCATATCCCCCTTCCCCCTTTCCCACATCCCCCATATCCCCCCTTCCCCCATATCCCCCTTCCCTCATATTCCCCCTTCCCCCACATCCCCTTCTGCCTATCCCCTTCCCCATATGCCCATAACCCCCCTTCCCCCATTTTCCCCATATGCCCCCTCCCCCCATATCCCCATAACCACTTTTCCCATATCCCCCGTATCCCCCTTCCCTCATATCCCCCTTCCTTCATATCCCCCTTCCCCATATCCCCTTCCCCATATCCCCTTTCCCTCATATTCCCCCTTCCCCAGATCCCCCTTCCCCCATATCACCCCTTCCCCCATATCCCCCTTCACCCTAACACCCCTTCCACATATCTCCCTTCCCCATATCTCCCTTCCCCCATATCTCCCTTCCCCATATCTCCCTTCCCCCATATCCCCCTCCCTCCATATCCCTCCTCCTCATAACCCCACCCCCATATACCCCCTTTCCCCATATCCCCATTTCCCCATATCCCCCTTGCCCCATATCCCCCCATATCCCCCATATCCCCCTCCCCATATTCCCCTCACCCATATCCCTCCTCCCCATATCCCCATCCCCATATGCCCCCTTCCTCCATATTCCCCCTTCCCCCATATCCCCCCTATCCCCCTTCCCCATGTCCCCTTCCCCATATCCCCGTTCCCCCATATCTCCCCATTCCCCCATATCCCCACTTCCCCATCCCTTCCCAATATCCTCCTTCCCCCATTTCTCCCATATCCCCCTCCCCCATATCCCCTGCCCCCATATCACCTGTACCCCCTTCCCCCATATCCCCCCTCCCCCATATCCCCCTCGTCCCATATCCCTCCTCCCCCATATCCCCATCCCCATATATCCATCCCCCATATACCCCCTTCCTCCATATTCCCCCTTCCCCATATACCCCCATATCACCCCTTCCCCATGTCCCCCTTCCCCATATCCCCGTTCCCCCATATTTCCCCATTCCCCCATATCCCCACTTCCCCTATCCCCTTCCCCATATCCTCCTTCCCCCATTTCCCCCATATCCCCTCCCCATATCCCCCTTCCCATATCCCCCTTCCCCCATACCCCCTTCCCCATATCCCCCTTCCCCCATATTCCCCCTTCCCTATATCCCCCTTCCCCCATATCCCCCCTTCCCTCATATCTCCTTTCCCCCATGTATCCCTTCCCCCATATCTCCCCATTTCCCCCTTCCCCCATATCTCCCATAGGGAGACCCGCCGGGGGGGTCGGAGTATCCCACCCCATGTCTAACAAACTTGATCGAATTGTGCGAGGAGGTGACTGGATGTGTAGATGAGGGCAGTGCAGTTGATGCAGTCGACATGGACTTCATTCAGGCTTTTGACAAGGTCCCACATGGGAGACTGATCGAACTGGTAAGAGCCCATGTGATCCAGGGAAATTTGGCAGATTAGATCCCAAATTGGCTCAGTAGTAGGAGGCAGAGGCTACTGATCGAAGGTCATTTATGTGACTGGAAGTCTGTGTCCAATGGCGTACTGCAAGGATTGGTGCTGGGCCCCACACTGTTTGTGGTGGACGTTAATGATCTGGACGTGAACATCGGGGGAATGATCAATAAGTCTGCAGGAGACACAAAAATAGTGAGGCGGAAAGCCTTAGATTACAGGATTATATAGACGGGCTGGTCACATGGGCAGAACAGTGGCAAATAGAATGTAACCCTGAAAAATGTGAGGTGTCTGGGTGGCTGGGTGGCACTACCAGATTGCCTACCTGGCAATGCCAAGGTGCCCAGGTACCAGGGGGATGGCCAGGGTGCATCCCTGCCCTGTCCCCAACCACACAAAGGTCTCCAATGGCATGGGTGCATGCTGGGATGACTAAAAAGACACGGAAATGCACAATTAACCGTAGGACCCTAGGACAGGGGACCAAATGGTCCTTGGTGTGCATTTCCATAGATCCCTGAAGACAGCAGGTCAGGTAGATAAGGTGGATGAGAAGGCAGATGGGATACTTGCCTCTATTAGTCGAGGTGTAGAATATAAGAGCAGGGAGGTGATGATGGAGCTGTATAAAACGCTGGTCAGGCCACAGCTAGAGTACTGTGCGCAGTACTGGTCACCGCACCATTGGAACGATGTGATTGGACTAGAAAGGGGGCAGCGGAGATTCACCAGGATGCTGCCTGGACTGGAGCATTTCAGCTATGAAGAGAGGCTGGTTAGGCTGGGGTTATTTTCCTTCGAGCAGAGAAGGCTGAGGGCGGAGGGGGGGGGGGGGGGGGCGACCGAGGTGTACAAAATTATTAAGGACATTGATAGAGTTGATAGGACAAAACATTTCCCCTTAATAAAGGGGTCAATAACCGGGGGGCATAAATTTAAGGCAAGGGGCAGGAGATTTCTAGGGGTTTTAAGGGGGGACCTCTGCACTACAAGGGTGGCTCGAATCTGGACCTCACTATCTGAAAGGGTGGGTGAGGTGGGAACCCTCACAACATGAAAGCAGCGTGTAGATGAGCATTTGAAATGGCACAGCATACAAGGCTATGGACCAAGTGCTGGAAAATGGGATGAGATAGATGGGGGCTTGCTGGCCGGTGCAGACACGATGGGCCGGGTGGACTTGGGTACAGTTGACTTTTGTAATGTGTAAGGAGAGCACAGGACAGGCAGAGGTTGGGATCCACGATAGTCAACATTCAACACGCCAAGGAACACATTTAGTTGGCCACTGTGCGACCGACCGTTCCTGGGGAGTCTTAGGCAACATTACTCACAGAGAGTGAAGCCCCCACCTGCGCAACAACACTGTACATGAGCCCCAATCTCAGGAAATTCTCACCACACCACCGTGTCCTGCTTCTATATATACCATCCATTCTGCAGGAATTGCAAAGGCAGTGCTACCCACAGGGTATGGGATAGCTTCTTGGTGGCCACAGATCTTGTAGCCAAGTTCCGCACACATGAGTACGGCCTCAACTGGGACCTGGGATTCATGTCGCATTACATTCATCCCCCACCATCTGGCCTGGGATTGCGAAATCCTACCAACTATCCTGGCTTGAGACGATTCACACCTCTTTAACCTGTGATTATCCCTCTCTCTAGGTGCTCCGCCTGGACTTGTAAAGACTTAATTACCTGCAAAGACTCGCATTCAAAGTATCGTCTTGCATCATTGACTTTGTCTATATATAGGTTTCTGGAACCCACCTCTTCATTCACCTGAGGAAGGAGCTGTGCTCCAAAAGCTAGTGATTCGAAACAAACCTGTTGGACTTTAACCTGGTGTTGTAAGACTTCTTACTGTACAGATCTTGTCGGAATTGAGGTTCCCCTAATTGATGCGTGGAAACTTATAAAGAAATTCTCACACCTTCACGCCAGTGAAAATGGAATTCAAAACTAGTGCTTAGTTCGACCCTCCCAACTCCTTAACCTGTAACCTCTACTGGGTGGAATTTGAACCCACACCCCGTGGGTGAAAGGGCAGGGTGTTGACGCACTGCACCAACCAATCTCCCTGAGGGCAAAACTCTTTAAAATAACTTTTCCTACTCATTAACGGCCATTGTCTTCAATCATCCCTCGGATAGATGTCAGTCACAACATTGGCACTTCACCTGAAGGCTAGGTTCAGTATATTTCTAATGGTTTCTGAGTTGCAGTTTTTAAGCCCTGAAATGTAAGAGTTTATGATGTTTCTTTGATGCCGCTACAGGGACGTTACACCATGGCAGCAGGATTTGCCTGCACCGACTGTAAGATCATTCAAAATAGCAAGAAAGGTGGGGGATAGGAAAGAAAGGCTTGTGTTTCTAATGGTGGGGTGAATTCTCCGCGTGTTTCTCAGCGGGGCGCCGTCGTTGACAGCGGGATTCGCCGTTCCTGCCGCTGGCCAATGATATTTCCCATTGTAGGTGCCCCACACCACAGGGAAACCCGCAGGCAGGCGGGGGCTGGGGGGTGCGCTGCCGACGGAACAGAAAAACCCACCGCCGGAGAATTCACCCCAGTGACTTTCACAATCTCCAGATTTACCCAAGTGTTTTACAGCCAATGAACACATTGAATGGGAATCTTGACGGGTAGGAGCATCCCACTGGCCAGAGTAAGGCAAGTGGAGGTGGGTGGGAAGGAGGGGGTGTGGTGTGGGGGGAGGGGTGGGCGGGGGTGTTGCGGGGGTGGGTGGGCAGTGGTTTGCGAAATTGACATTTATTGGTTCAAATCAACCTTATTTTAAAATTCATTTGCATCAAAGAGGTGGGGTGGGAGCAATCTAGGATATCAGAGTGGAGGGTTCTTCCCGTGTCTGCGTGGGTTTCCTCCAGGTGATCCGGTTTCCTCCCATAGTCCAAAGATGTGCAGGTTAGGTGGGCTTATAGGTTTACAGGGATTGGCCGGGGGTGTGGGCCCTCCCTCAGAGGGTCGATGCAGTAGTCACTCAATGAGCCGAATCTCCTCCTTCTGCACTATATGGATTATACTCTGATTTCCTCCCACAAGTCCTGAAAGGCGGGTTGTTAGGTGAATTGGACATTCTGAATTCTCCCTCAGTGTACCCGAACAGGTGCTGGAGTGTGGCGACTTTTCACAGTAACTTCATTGCAGTGCTAATGTAAGCCTACTTGTGACAATAAAGATTACAATTATTTGCCAACATTGTTTTTAAATTTAGAGCACCCAATTCATTTTTTCCAATTATGGGCTAATTTAGCGTGACCAATCCACCTACCCTGCACATAGAACATAGAACATAGAACATAGACCAGTACAGCACAGAACAGGCCCTTCAGCCCTCGATGTTGTGCCGAGCAATGATCACCCTACTCAAACCCACGTATCCACCCTCTACCCGTAACCCAACAACCCCCCCCCCTAACCTTACTTTTTTAGGACACTACGGGCAATTTAGCATGGCCAATCCACCTAACCCGCACATCTTTGGACTGTGGGAGGAAACCGGAGCACCCGGAGGAAACCCACGCACACACGGGGAGGACGTGCAGACTCCGCACAGACAGTGACCCAGCCGGGAACCGAACCTGGGACCCTGGAGCTGTGAAGCATTTTTGGGTTGTGGGGTTGAAACCCACGCAGACACGGGGAGAATGTGCAAACTCCACACAGACGGTGACCCAGAGCCGGGATCGAACCTGGGACCTCGGCGCCATGAGGCAGCAATGCTAACCATTGTGCCACCGTGCTGCCCCATTTGCCAACGTTTTCCCCACTCACTTAGCCTATCCCGATCAATATCCCTCTGCAAATTGTTTGCATCCCTCTTGCTAGTTGCCTTTTCACCCCTTTTCCCATGTCAAGGAGTAGCCTAATCCCTGTGGGAAAATATCCGAAGGTGCCTCCTAGTAGCGTAATCCACCAAAAACCTGACACCAAGCTAAAGGCAGAATTAGTAGTACAGGTGACCAAAAGCTTCATCGAAGAGGGAGTGTTAAATAGGTAAAAGGCGGAGAGGTAGAAGGGGAGGCGAAGAGGTTTTGGGGGTGGAATTTCAACTCTTAGGGCGAGGGCAGCTGAAGACATGGCTGCCAGCAGTGAAACAAAACGGGGGGCAGAGGGGGGTGTGGCACGAGAGGCCAGAGTTGGCAGAAAGGCAGAGATGGCGGAGGTTTTACAGAACTGGAAGAGGTTAACGGTCAGGAGAGAAGAAGCCCAGGTTGACAGGCATTCTGCTCCTGGTCTCGACAAAGCAATTATCTGTCACCCGACAGCACAGCCAAGATCGGAAAGCTGCCAAGTATCGGCGCATTGGCCCCTGGACCAATTTAACTGGTACCAATTTTTGTTAAAGCGCATTAAGAGCTTCAAAATCACACTGACATGGAGCATGCTAAACAAACAACATTGTAAAACTCTGGAGATGGCATTAGGGTCATGTGAAGGGGAATCGAAAAGATAAAATTAGCCGCAGTTACTGCTCCAAGGGGCTGGTTTAGCACAGGGCCAAATAGCTGGCTTTTAAAGCAGACCAAGGCAAGCCAGCAGCCTGGGGTTCAATTCCCGCACCAGCCTCCCCGAACAGGCGCCGGAATGTGGCGACTAGGGGCCACAGTAACTTCATTTGAAGCCTACTCGTGACAATAAGCGATTTTCATTTCGTTTCCTGATCACTACCCAGTGACCTTCTGCTGTAAGATGGGCATGTGAGGATGAACTGTGATGTGCCTCGGCGCTACACTGGAATAACCTGCGCACAAAGGAGGGAAATCAACCACACTCTGGGTGTGAGAAAACCCAGTAAACCTTCACGAATCCCAAAGCCTGCCTCGTGAACTTCTGCACCTCCCATCCATGGGAGGAAGTGTGCGTACGGTCAGTTTGTGTTTAATCTCCGAATAATAAAATTGAATAAAACACACTTCCAGTGCACTGTGCGGGAAGTTAATTGTTAAAGTGGTTTTGGTTAATGATTACCTCTGAACACACAGCAAATGCACAGTCAAATTACCTGCTCCATATGTTATCTGTCACCATGGTAACTAATCCCCACAAAGACAAACAGGAGCAGACAGTACATTATGGATGTTGCCTGAAATCTAGTTTACATAGAGTTCGGAGCGGGGGAGGGCATTAAGTGAATTATGCGCTCCAGTTACAGTGTGCGTCATGTCACATGAACAACAGCCATTTTTGGTAGTGTTAAAGCTGAAGGCATGCTTTGGCCCACTGGTATGGGTGGAGCAGTTCCATGGACCAGTGATCAAGGGACTGGTTCACATCCCACTATTAGTGAATTTCTATTCATGTGATTAAGTTCAAACCTGGCGTCCAAAGCAGTCAGGAATGGTGGCTGTGAAACGATTGAACCCACCTGGCTAATGTCCTTCAGGGAAGGAAATCTGCTGTCCCTACCTGGCCAGGTCTCGTTGCCACTCCACAGGCCGTTGCCGAGGACACAAAGCGAGATAGGAGAAGGTGATGCCATAGTGGTGTTGTCATTAAACCCGTATTCCAGAGACCCAGGGTACTGCCCTAGGGGACAAAAGTGGGATTAGCCTATTGCGTTGGATGATCACTCAGGACCATACTGAATGGTGGAACAGGCTCGAAGGGCCGAATGGCCATCACCTGCTCCTAATTTCTATATCTATGTTTCTATGACCTGGGTGATGGTGAAATATACATTCAAGAAAAATCTGGGGCGGGATCCTCCAACCCTCCGACGGGTCGGAGAATCGCCGGGGGGGGGGGGGGGGGGCGTGAATCCCGCCCCCGCCGGCTGCTGAATTCACCGGTGCCGGGGTTTTGGCAGGGGCAGAAATCGCGCCGCACCGATCGGCGGCTGCTGCCAGCGCCCCCCCCCCCCCGCCCCCCCGGCGATTCTCCGGCCCGCAATGGGCCGACTTGCCACCCGTTTTCGCTCATGTCTTTTAGGGAAGGAAATCTGCCGCCCTTACTTGGTCTGCTTACATGTGAGCCAGACCCACAGCAATGGTTGACTCTTAAATGTCCCCTGAAGGGCAATTAGGGATGGGCAAAAAATGCTGGCTGTGCCATCGACGTCATCACCCACGTCCCATCAACGAGTCAAAAAAAATAAACATCAACTGGGGCTGGAGGACAATCAGCTCGGTGAAAAATGAGCATTCCCAGGGCAAAGACTTGTTTAAGAGGGAGGGCCGCAGATTGGGACATCCCACAGTCCTGGACTATCTGCTGACAGGACGCGCTAAAGCTTGGGGCAGCTGCCGCAAAGGTGCAATGGGGAAAGGTCGCTGTCTGAGGCATATCCGCCATAGTACACCGAGGGGTGGGGAACAGTGTGGAATCCCTCGCGCTGCACGCTTGATGTAATAACCCTCATGGTTGTGATGTTTGACAGGGAATGTACATTGTGATTACCAAGAGTATTGCAATTGTATTGAGGTGCCTCAGCAGACCATGCTGTATGAACATAGAACATAGAACATTACAGCGCAGTACAGGCCCTTCGGCCCTCGATGTTGCGCCGTCCTGTGAAACCCCTCTAAAGCCCATCTACACCATTCCCTTATCATCCATACGCCTATCCAATGACCATTTGAATGCGTTTAGTTTTGGCGAGTCCATTACTGTTGCAGGTAGGGCATTCCACGCCCTTACTACTCTCTGCGCAAAGAACCTCCCTCTGACACCTGTCCTGTATCTATCTCCCCTCAATTTAAAGCTATGTCCCCTCGTGCTGGACATCACCATCCGAGGAAAAAGGCTCTCACTGTCTACCCTATCTAACCCTTTGATCATCCTGTATGCCTCTATTAAGTCACCTCTTAACCTTCTTCCCTCTCACGAAAACAGCCTCAAGTCCCTCAGCCTTTCCTCATAAGATCTTCCCTCCATACCAGGCAACATCCTGGTATGGAGAAGAGTTGGATTTTATTGCATCTCCTGTTATATTCAATTTGAATTCATTTTTGAATAAACCTGTAAAATCTGAATGACAGGCGACTACCAGGTTTGAAGAACAACAAACAATTTATTAGAATACCTACGACTATTTACAGAGCACGAGGATGTGCTACCGACGTCTACAGCTCCAGGACCGATTCTGCTGGGAAAGCCTGCACGCGCTCAGTCCCTCCGGATCCCCGTGCGATGGCTGATCGGGTCACATGACCCTTCAAACCCTCACCTCTTCAAGGCACCCGCTACTACATCCCTCCTCCCTTAATTCCCTTACTGCAACAGTATAGTAATAAAAAGTTAAACTATCTGCAAGGCATCGTCAATAATAAATATTTTAAACACAGTTCATTATGAACTCAGTCTATCTGGGGATTCTCTCTGTGAGTGATACAGGTCAACAGGTTGTTTCTCCACAGTAGTGGTCTTCCCAGTTGGATTCTCTGAAACCTGCAGCATTGCTCCGCGCGTCCCCAGTTGCCACTAAAACAGAACTTTGCTCTTTTTCAGGCTGACTCACCTCTTCAGTTCCTTGTGCTTGTTGTTGTCGCTTGACAATCTCCGAAGTATCAGATGGACTGAACAAATCAAACTGCAGTTCGTAGTTTCCTCTTGAACAACAGCATTAGAAAAATCGAAACATTGAAAATAGGAGCAAGCTGAGGCCATTCGGCCCGTCGAGCCTGCTCAGCCATGCATTATGGTCATGACTGATCATCCAACTCAATAGCCTAATCCCGCTTTCCCCCCATATCCTTCGATCCCTTCTGCCCTAAGTGCTGTATCTAACCGCTTCTTGAAAACATGCAATGTTTTGATCTCAACTACTTCCTGTGGGAATGACTCCCACAGGCCGACCACTCTCTGGGTAAAGAGATTTCTCCTCATCTCAGTCCTAAATAGTCTAGCGCGTATCCTCAGACTGTGACCCCTGGGATCTGGACACACCCACACACCCACCATCGAGAACATCCTTCAAGCATCTACCCTGGTGTAAGGACATAAGAAATGGGAGCAGGAGCAAGCCGCTCGGCCCCTCGAGCTGGCTCTGCCATTCAATAAGATCATGGTTGATCTTTTTGTGGACTCAGCTCCACTTACTCACCAGAACCCTTAATTCCTCTACTGTTCAAAAATCTATTTATCTTTACCTTGAAAACATTCAACGAGGGAGCCTCAACTGCTTCACTGGACAAGGAATTCCACAGATTCACAACTCTTTGGGTGAAGAACTTCCGCCTCAACGCAGCCCTAAATCTGCTCCCCCTTAATTTGAGGCTATGCCTCCTAGTTCTAGTTTCATCCGCCAGTGGAAACAGCTTCCCTGCTTATACCTTACTGAAGGCCAACATACCGTTTGCCTTCTTTACCGCCTGCTGCACCTGCATGCTTACCTTCAGTGACTGGTGTAACGAGCACACCCAGGTCTCATTGCACATTCCCGTCTCTTAATTTGTAGCCATTCAGATAATAGTCTGGCTTCTCGTTTTTGCTACCAAAGCGGATATCCTCACATTTCTCCAAATTATACTGCATCTGCTACTCATTTGCTCCCTCACTCAACTTGTCCAAATCACACTGCAGGATCTCTGCATCCTCCTCACATCTCACCCTCCCACCCAACTTGGTGTCATCTGCAAACGTGAAGATATTACATTTTGTTCCCTCATCTAAATCATTGACATGTATTATGAATAGCTGGTGTCCCAGCACTGATCCCTGTGATACTCCAGTAGACACTGCCTGCCAATTTGAAAAAGACCCATTAATTCCTACTCTTTGTGTTCTGTCTACCAACCAGTTTTTTTATCCATCCCAATAAACTACCCCTAATCCCATGCGCTTTAATTTTACACGTTGATCTCTTATGCGGGACTTTGTCAAAAGCCTTCTGAAAGTCCAAATATACCACATCCTCTGGCTACCTCTCGTCAACTCTACTTCATAAATCCATGCAGACTCTGTCCGATCCTGCCACTATTTTCTAAGTGCTCTGCTATAAAATCTTTGATAATGGACTTTAGAATTTTCCTCACTACTGACGTCAGGCTTTCTATGATTCCCTGTCTTCTCTCTACCTCCTTTTGTTAATAGTGGAGTTACATTAAACACCCTCCATTGCCGGTGAACTTTGTGTAGTAGCATCTCTAGTGTCCCGTTAAGACATTAGACATTTGTTTACTCTCCTTGATAATGTCCCCAGGTCATTTGACATTTCACAAAACATTGGGCCAACCCATTTTTTTGCGGCATGATATGGAGCTGACTTGATATGGTGTCTACCATTCCCCTTCAGGTAATCCTCAAACTCCTTTGAAGTAAACATTTATCACTAACAATCTACTCCAGTGTTCCAAATCTTGCAAATATTTTGTCCAATTCCTCAATGGTCTGCTCAGTCGCTGTTGACTTCATTATTGTAACTTCTGATCATTTTGAATGTGCATCCACAATTATTAAGGACACATGACCCTCCGGTGGGCCAGCATAATCAATGTGCATTCTCTGCCATGGCTGAGTCGGCCATTCCCATGGATATAATATTTGTAATAAGAACATAAGAACATAAGAACTAGGAGCAGGAGTAGGCCATCTGGCCCCTCGAGCCTGCTCCGCCATTCAATGAGATCATGGCTGATCTTTTGTGGACTCAGCTCCACTTTCCGGCCCGAACACCATAACCCTTAATCCCTTTATTCTTCAAAAAACTATCTATCTTTACCTTAAAAACATGCAATGAAGGAGCCTCAACTGCTTCACTGGGCAAGGAATTCCACAGATTCACAACCCTTTGGGTGAAGAAGTTCCTCCTAAACTCAGTCCTAAATCTACTTCCCCTTATTTTGAGGCTATGTCCCCTAGTTCTGCTGTCACCCGCCAGTGGAAACAATCTCCCCGCATCTATCCTATCTATTCCCTTCATAATTTTAAGTGTTTCTATAAGATCCCCCCTCATCCTTCTAAATTCCAAAGAGTACAGTCCCAGTCTACTCAACCTCTCCTCATAATCCAACCCCTTCAGCTCTGGGATTAACCTAGTGAATCTCCTCTGCACACCCTCCAGCGCCAGTACGTCCTTTCTCAAGTAAGGAGACCAAAACTGAACACAATACTCCAGGTGTGGCCGCACTAACACCTTATACAATTGCAACATGACTTCCCTAGTCTTAAACTCCATCCCTCTAGCAATGAAGGACAAAATTCCATTTGCCTTCTTAATCACCGGTTGCACTTGTAAACCAACCTTCTGTGACTCATGCACTAGCACACCCAAGTCTCTCTGAACAGCGGCATGCTTTAATATTTTATCGTTTAAATAATAATCCCGTTTGCTGTTATTCCTACCAAAATGGATAACCTCACATTTGTCAACATTGTATTCCATCTGCCAGACCCTAGCCCATTCACTTAACCTATCCAAATCCCTCTGCAGACTTCCAGTATCCTCTGCACTTTTCGCTTTACCACTCATCTTAGTGTCATCTGCAAACTTGGACACATTGCCCTTGGTCCCCAACTCCAAATCATCTATGTAAATTGTGAACAATTGTGGGCCCAACACGGATCCCTGAGGGACACCACTAGCTACTGATTGCCAACCAGAGAAACACCCATTTATCCCAACTCTTTGCTTTCTATTAATTAACCAACCCTCTATCCATGCTACTACTTTACCCTTAATGCCATGCATCTTTATCTTATGCAGCAACCTTTTGTTTGGCACCTTGTCAAAGGCTTTCTGGAAATCCAGATATACCACATCCATCGGCTCCCCGTTATCTACTGCACTGGTAATGTCCTCAAAAAATTCCACTAAATTAGTTAGGCATGACCTGCCCTTTCGAACCCATGCTGCGTCTGCCCAATGGGACAATTTCTATCCAGATGCCTCGCTATTTCTTCCTTGATGATAGATTCCAGCATCTTCCCTGAAAATGAAATGAAATGAAATGAAAATGAAATGAAAATCGCTTATTGTCACGAGTAGGCTTCAATGAAGTTACTGTGAAAAGCCCCTAGTCGCCACGTTCCGGCGCCTGTCCGGGGAGGCTGGTACGGCCCCTACTACCGAAGTTAAGCTCACTGGCCTATAATTTCCTGCTTTCTGCCTACCTCCTTTTTTAAACAGTGGCGTCACATTTGCTAATGGTAATGGTGGAACGTTCCTTAGTTTTGCACATAATTAATATTGCCCAACTTTCTCTTCAATATGAGCATCTAATCCTGGCCACCAAAAATAACTATGTGCCAATTCCTTCATAAGAACATAAGAACTGGGAGCAGGAGTAAGCCACCTGGCCCCTCGAGCCTGCTCTGCCATTCAATGAGATCATGGATGATCTTTTTTGGACTCAGCTCCACTTTCCGACCCGGACACCATAACCCTTAATCCCTTTATTCTTCAAAAAACTATCTATCTTTATCTTAAAAACATTTAATGAAGGAGCCTCAACTGCTTCACTGGGCAAGAAATTCCATAGATTCACAACCCTTTGGGTGAAGAAGTTCCTCCGAAGCTCAGTCCTAAATCTACTTCCCCTTATTTTGAGGCTATGCCCCCTAGTTCTGCTTTCACCCGCCAGTGGAAACAATCTCCCCGCATCTATCCTATCTATTCCCTTCATAATTTTATATGTTTCTATAAGATCCCCACCCCCCCCCCCCCCCCCCCACCCCCCGCATCCTTCTAAATTCCAACGAGTACAGTCCCAGTCTACTCAACCTCTCCTCGTAATCCAACCCCCTCAACTCTAGGATTAACCTAGTGAATCTCCTCTGCACACCCTCCAGTGCCAGTACGTCCTTTCTCAGGTGTGGTCATCCACATGTCCCTCATGTAGTTGGTCAAGGACTCTACTATGTAAGCACGGAGGAATAATCACATGGATTCCCCATAATAAAACTCCATTCCAAACTGTCAACTCAAGTATTTCTGTGATGTAAGGCTTAAGGTCTGAATTGTTCCTATGTACATCTGACATTGTTCCTTTTTTGGACAAGTCCATCACCTTCCCCATCACTGGTTCAGTTTTTGTTATCCTTGAACTTGAGATGAAGTCACAGGTACATTGAAATGAAAATGAAATGAAAATCGCTTATTGTCACAAGTAGGCTTCAATGAAGTTACTGTGAAAAGCCCCTAGTCACCACATTCCGGCGCCTGTCCGGGGAGGCTGGCATGGGAATCGAACCGTGCTGCTGGCCTGCTTGGTCTGCTTTAAAAGCCAGCGATTTAGTCCAGTGTGCTAAACCAAATAGGAGATGGAGGAGGCCATTCAGCCCTTCGAGTCTGCTCCGCCATTCATTATGCTCACGACTGATCATCAAGTTCAATACCCTGATCCCCCCCAATATCCCTTGATCCCTTTGGCCCCAAGAACTACATCTAATTCCTTCTTGAAACTACACAACGTTTTGGAATCAACTACTTTGTGTTGTAGCGAATTCCACAGTTTCACCACTCACTGGGTGAAGGAATTTCTCCTCACCTCAGTACTAAAACGTTTAGCTCTGATCCTCAAACTATGACGCCCACCATCGGGAAGATTCTTACTGAATCTACCCTGTCTAATCCGATAAAAAAAAAATTTTTTTTTTTTTTTAAATTTAGATTAGCCAATTATTTTTTCCAATTAAGGGGCAATTTAGCGTGGCCAATCCACCTACTCTGCACATTTTTGGGTTGTGGGGGCGAAACCCACGCAGACACGGGGAGAACGTGCAAACTCCACACGGACAGTGACCCAGAGCCGGGATCGAACCTGGGACCTCAGCGCCGTGAGGCGGTTGTGCTAACCACTAGGCCACCGTGCTGCCCTATCCGATTAAAATTTTTTTATAAATTTCTATGAGATCGCCTCTCACTCTTTTAATCTCCAATTTAGTCTCTCCTCATGCAACAGTCGCACCATCCCAGGAATCAGTCTGCTAAACCTTCGCTGCACTCCCTCCATAGCAAGAACATCCTTCCTCAGATAAGGACACCAAAACTGCCCACAATACTCCAGGTGTGGCCTCACCAATTCCCTGTACAATTGCAGTAAAACATCTCCATTCCTATATTCAAATCCTTGTGCTGTGAGGTCAATGTACCATTTGCCTTCTTTACTGCCTGCTTTACCTGTGCGCTTACATTCAGTGACTGATGCACGAGGACAACAAGGTCTCGCTGAGTATCCACCTCTCTCAATTTACACTCATTCAAATAATAATCTGCCTTCCTATTTTTGCTGCCGAAGTGGATAACCTCACATTTACCCACATTATACTGTATCTGCCATGCATGTGCCCACTCACTCAGCCTGTCCAAATCCTGCTGAAGCATCTCTGCAGCCTCCTCACAGCTCACCCTCCCACCCAACTTTGTATCATCTGCAAATTTGGAGCGAGTGGGCTGGATTCTCCGACCCCCCCCCCCCCGCCGGGTCGGAGAATCGCCGGGGGGTGGCGTGAATCCCACCCCCGCCGTCTCCCAAAGTCTCCGGCACCGGAGATTCGGTGGGGGCGGGAATCGTGCTGCGCCAGTCAGCGGGCCCCCCTGGCGATTGTCCGGCCCGCGATGGGCCGAAGTCCCGCTGCTGTAATGCCTCTCCCGCCGGCGTGAATCAAACCACCTCCCTTACTGGCGGGGCTGGCAGCGCAGGCGGGCTCCGGGGTCCTGGGTGGACCGCGGGCCGATCTGGCCCCGGGGGGGTGCCCCCATGGCGGCCTGACCCGCGATCGGGGCCCACCGATCCACAGGCGGGCCTGTGCCGTGAGGGCACTCATTTCCTTCTGCGTCGGCCATAGCCTCCGTGATGGCTGACGCAGAAGTGACCCCCTCCCCTGCGCATGCGTGGGGATGACGTCAGCAGCCGCTGACCCTCCGGCGCATGTGCCGACTTCCGCCAGCCGGCAAAGTCCCTTCGGCCCCGGCTGGCGTGGCGCCAAAGGCCTTCCACGCCAGCCGGCGGGATGGCAACCACTCCGGCGCGGGCCTAGCCCCTCAAGGTGAGGGCTTAGCCCCTAAAGGTGCAGAGAAATCCGCACCCCTGGGGCGGCCCGACGCCGGAGTAGTTCCCACCACTCCATCCCGCTGGGACCCCCCGCCCCGCCGGGTAAGGGAGAATCCAGCCCAATATATTTAATTTCCTCGTCCAAATCATTAATATATAATGTGAACAGTTGGGGTCCCTGCGTTACCTCACTCGCCACTGCCTGCCAATCAGAAAAGGAAGTCTTCTGTAATGAAACAGACATTTGTGTGTCATGTTGGTGAGTAGCCACATTCATCTACAGATTTGTCTGTGAAAGATTAATTTAGCTGAAAGTCCAGCAAACAAGTCTGCAATCAATGGCAGAAGATAATGATCTGTGGACATTACGAGGTTAATAGTAGTTTTAAATCTCCACGAATTCTCGCTGAGTCATCGCATTTTAATACAGGGGACGGGATTCTCTGATCCTGGGGCTAAGTGTTGACGCCGTCATAAATGCTGTCGCGTTTCTCGACGGTATCATCATGGCCTCAGGAGCAGAAGTTCTGACCCCTACAGGGGGCCAGCATGGCACTGCAGCGACCCACGCCGCTCCAGCTGCCGATCCCCAGCGTCAGATGGGCACCGCCAGTCTGTGCATGCGCAGTGGCTCTCTTCTCCGCGCTGGCCCCGGCGCATCATGGCGTAGAGCTACAGGGGCTGGCGCGGAACAGAAGAGGCCCCCAGCCCGAGAGGCCGGCCCGCCAATCGGTGGGCCCGGAGAATCGGCGGATCGGCGTAGGGGCGGCATGCCGCGATTCACACCGGTCCTGGCGATTCTCCGGCCCGGTCCCGGGGTGAGAGAATCCCACCCAGGAACTAATGGTGTTGCCCAATCATTTGCAGCCAAAGGCTCAATGACTCCTGCTCATACTAATCTTTCTAGTTCTTCTTCAACTTGGCCTGATGGCGTATGGTATCGTTCTAGCTTTGAGAGATATACGTGTGCTGTATGAATTGACTTTTAGGTGTACTTCCATTCCAGTCATCAGCCTAACGAATCTTTGAACACCTTCTCGTACGTCATCAGAAGTTGTTGCAAGGTGCTCTTTGAATCCAATTGTTGACTTACTGCTTCCCAGTTAAACCAAAATTACCAACCATGCTCTGCCAAATGGAGCAGGAAGATTTCTACCAGCAACAGGAAAGGGCAACTTCCTGTCCATTTGCTTCTACTTTCATCATAATGCCTTCATTTAATGGTACAACCTCTACAGTGTCCATCCTTCGGGTCATATTTGAAGGTAGTAAAGGCAGACTCAGGCATTAACGATACTGCTGCGTCCATATCCACTTCCATTTTTATTTCATGACCATTGAGTTTTGGATGTGTCCAAAAAACACTGTTGATCACCCTGCATTGACAAAACACCGAGATTTAGCTCGTGCAGTAGTTCAGTTATATTGGGCGGGATTCCCCGCGGCCCGACACCAAAATCGAGAATAGCGATCGGGCGGAGAATGGCTCCCGACACCGAAATCGGGGCAGGTGCTGGTTTGATGCCGGTTCACGATGTTCCGCCCCCTCCAAACCGGCCTGCCCATCCGCGATGCTCCGCCTCCGATGGGCCGAGTTCCCGACGACGCGGGCCATGTGTGGTCCCAGCGGCCAGGAGCCTGGCGTGCCGGCTGCGGACAATGTCCACCGCCACCACACTGGGTCGTGATCCATGCTGCTGGCCGGTGGGCTTCTGCTAGGCCTGGTTGGCTGTGGGGTCGGGTTGGGCGGGTACACGGTCCAGCACAACCGACGCCATGTTTTCCGGTGCGATCGCTGCGGGTGTAGGCGTGTGCAGCTTGTCAGCCCTGCGCATGTGCGGCCCGGGATCCGCTGATACTCCGGCCGTTTTCCGCACACTCCATGGGTCTTCCACGTGGCACCCGATGCTAGCCCCTCACCAGTACCAGAATTGGTGAGAGTTTTGCATCGATTTTCACGTCGTGGAAAACCACGGATTCTCCGTTGACGCCGACACTTCGCCTCAGAAACGGAGAATCCAGCCCGCTTGTCTTTGAGTGAGCTTCAGATTCATCCACTAATTGATAGACACAACTAGACCGTTTAGATGCGTTTTCTTTCTTGTATCTTCTTGGTGTCAGAGATGTTTTCTGAGCCCAACACATCTTGGCAATGTGGCCCTCCTTCCCTCAATTCTTACATGTATTTGCTTTACTCCAGTTTTCCACCACTAAGTATCCAAACTGTGTACATCGATTGTACCTTTGTAGCCTTGTACCTTGTGGTCTCCATTTCGTGGATCTTCACTCCAGCCCCATCTCTGAAGCTCCTCTTGTTGCGAGCTCCATCGATGTGGCATCTTTCACAGCAGCTTTTAGTGTTAAATGACGTACAGTAAGCAGCTTCCTCTGAGTAGCTTCACTACAGAATCCACAAACCAGCCTGTCTCGAAGAGTATCATCAACGAATGCCCCAAATTTGTAATATTTTGCTAACCTTCTTAAATTCGCTACCAATTGTAAAATGCTTTCACCTTCTTCCTGACTATGGAGGTGGAATCGAAACCTTCCTCCAATCAATAATGGTTTAGGAGAGAGATGCCCCTCTCAGATTTTCAATAATTCACTGTCGGACATATCTCCAGGTTTTGCCGGGTGAACTAAATTCTGTAGTAGCAGAAAGGTTTTACGCCCAACTGAGCTGAGAAATGTTGTGACATTTAGGCCTTCCAGTGTCTGACTTGCTGTGAGAAATAATTGGAATCTTTCTACGTACAAGTTTCACAGTCCTCTTCAAATGCATCCATGGCGCCCGTTTCTCCTGCCATTTTTGGATCCCGGCTCCTAGGGTCTATACTTCCTTCCTTCCAATTTTCTATCGTAAGTATGGCATGAACAATCCCCTTTTACAAGCAACTAGAATTTTTTTTCCATTTTGCCTGACTGTAGTTCAACCTCTTCCCTGAGTAGTGGCCCACACAGAGCCAGCAGACGTAGCTTCACTATGTTTCTTCGGCGATTTCCCCTGCCTCAATCCTCGTCGCCAGTTTGCTCTTCGGTTTTATTTCTTTGTCCTCATCGCCAATGTTGTACTTTGAGGCAAACGACGAGGCAATGTAAAATCACAGCAGTGGTTTATTTAACTAAGAAGATCTGTATCTACAGGACAGCACAGCTGCTACACAGAACTTGTTCCCACGACTCCTGGGCTAACTCTGAGCAAACCTCAATAGCCAGGTCCGCGCCTAAAGACCTGATAGGCTAACATTCGCACGCTCCGACCCAATAGGCTGCGGCCTGGCCATGTGGTCCATCAAGAGAAAGAATGTGGAATGCCCACACTCTGGGTTCTTGTAAAACATAAGAGATTTATTAAGATGCGTTGCTCGTACAAAGATTAACTGTCCAAGCTCACGCAAACTCTGCTGATGCCACGACACATCACGCGACGCTTAGCCAGCAGAAATGTATTCTTTGATACATAACACCAGACCATCTGCCTTTTGGTCTTAAAGTTGCTACATCTTATCTTATCTTATAATATCGCGTTGCAATCTCGCACAGCTGCAGTTTAAAATCTGGCACATTTCTGCCTGCCTTGGGCAGCACGGTGGCCTAGTGGTTAGCACAACCGCCTCACGGCGCTGAGGTCCCAGGTTCGAATCCCGGCCCTGGGTCACTGTCCGTGTGGAGTTTGCACGTTCTCCCCGTGTCTGCGTGGGTTTCGCCCCCACATCCCAAAAATGTGCAGAGTAGGTGGATTGGCCACGCTAAATTGCCCCTTAATTGGAAAAAATAATTGGCTAATCTAAATTTATAAAAAAAAAAAAAAAAAAAAAAAAATTCTGCCTGCCTTTAGCTCTGAAGAAGAATCACCCGGACTCTGTTTCTCTCTCCACAGAAGCTGCCGGACCTGCTGAGATTTACCAGCATCCTCCGTTCTTTTTTTATTAATTCACTGGCAAAGCCATTTCCATTCCATTCCCGTAAAGTTAACCTTCTTCAATGACCACAGCCTGTGCAGTGAGCAATCAAAGCAGAGACGTGCTGTAAAAACTCAAGCAGGTTTGGCAGCGTGTGTGGAGAGAGAGAAGCAGAGAGTTTCCAGTCCAATGTGGCGCTTCCTCGGAACGGACGTGGTGATCAGTCTGGTACAACTGAGCGGCTCGCTCGGCCGACACAGAGGGCCTGGATTCACACTGAGAGCAGATTGAGAACAGATTTCTTTTCCAGAAAGGACATTAGTGACCCAGGTGGGTTTTTGCAATGTCCCCGGTAATTTCACAGCCACCATTGCTGAGGCCGGGGCCTTGATTTTCCAGTCTCCCCCACCATGGGACCATGAATTCCCACCCAAAGTCAACAGAGCATTGGCTGGTCCGTCAGATTCCTGCTACGGATGGGACTGGAAAATTCCACCCGAGTCTTTTACACCAGATTTATTAAACTAACTCAACCTAAATTCCCCGGTTACCATGGGGGATTGGGGGGGGGGGGGGGGGGGGGGGGGGGATTGAATTTATGCCTCCAGAGAATTCTGTGGTAGTGTGGCCCCTTTAACGGGTGACCTCGATGGACCACATGACCAGGCCGGAGCCTATTGGGTCAGAGCTGTCATGATATGCAAACATGCAACCAATGAACACTCAGAATAGGGCACAACCAATGGGCAGTCAGGACACTCAGAAGTGGCATCACCACAAGGGGGCATGACATAAACACTACAAAAGGGATGAGGCACTCACACCCAGCCTCTTTCCACAGACAGACATCTAGAGAGTTGGACAGGGCTGATCAGCAGCATCACACCCCAGCACGTGGCTAAGAGCAAGCTGGCACAGTTAGACTGAGTTACTACAGTTAGATTAGCAGAGAGTCGAACTTACTTGAGAAAGAAGACAGAGAGTGGTAGTTGATGGGAAATGTTCAGAATGGAGTTCAGTTACGAGTGGCGTACCACAAGGATCTGTTCTGGGGCCGTTGCTGTTTGTCATTTTATAAATGACCTAGAGGAGGGCGCAGAAGGATGGGTGAGTAAATTTGCAGACGACACTAAAGTCGGTGGAGTTGTAGACAGTGCGGAAGGATGTTGCAGGTTACAGAGGGACATAGATAAGCTGCAGAGCTGGGCTGAGAGGTGGCAAATGGAGTTTAATGTGGAGAAGTGTGAGGTGATTCACTTTGGAAAGAATAACAGGACTGCGGAATATTTGGCTAATGGTAAAATTCTTGGTAGTGTGGATGAGCAGAGGGATCTCGGTGTCCATGTACATAGATCCCTGAAAGTTGCCACCCAGGTTGATAGGGTTGTGAAGAAGGCCTATGGTGTGTTGGCCTTTATTGGTAGAGGGATTGAGTTCCGGAGCCATGAGGTCATGTTGCAGTTGTACAAAACTCTAGTACGGCCGCATTTGGAGTATTGCGTACAGTTCTGGTCGCCTCATTATAGGAAGGACGTGGAAGCTTTGGAACGGGTGCAGAGGAGATTTACCAGGATGTGGCCTGGTATGGAGGGAAAATCTTATGATGAAAGGCTGATGGACTTGAGGTTGTTTTCGTTAGAGAGAAGAAGGTTAAGAGGTGACTTAATAGAGGCATACAAAATGATCAGAGGGTTAGATAGGGTGGACAGCGAGAGCCTTCTCCCGTGGATGGAGGTGGCTAGCATGAGGGGACATAGCCTTAAATTGAGGGGTAATAGATATAGGACAGAGGTCAGAGGTGGGTTTTTTACGCAAAGAGTGGTGAGGCCGTGGAATGCCCTACCTGCAACAGTAGTGAACACGCCAACATTGAGGGCATTTAAAAATTTATTGGATAAGCATATGGATGATAAGGGCATAGTGTAGGTTAGATGGCCTTTAGATTTTTTCCATGTCGGTGCAACATCGAGGGCCGAAGGCCCTGTACTGCGCTGTATCGTTCTATGTTCTATGTTCTAACTGTGTTAATAGTTCAATAAACACATTGAACTCATTTCAGAGCCTGGAGCATCCTTTAGTTAAGACTGCATCTAGTAGCAGCCTGTGTTACCAAAGTAGCAGAACACAACAGGAGCATGCGAATGTTAGCCTATCAGGTCTTTAGGCACGGACCTGGCTATTGAGGTTTGCTCAGAGTTAGCCCAGGAGTCGTGGGAACAAGTTCTGTGGAGCAGCTGTGCTGTCCTGTATATCCAGATCTTCTTAGTTAAATAAACCACCGTTGTGATTTTACATTGCCTCGTCGTTTGCCTCACAGTACAATATTGGTGATGAGAATAAATCAAGCCAGCTGAAGGACACTCTTCGAAAATTGGAAGGGGATGGAAGAATATTCTCAGAGTACTGGGAAAGATCGTCAGTAGTCGAATAGCGATGCCACTATTCAGGAAGATTGACCCGTTTAATCTGGAGATTGAAAGTCAAGGCCAATGTGTCGAAAGGCTTCGATACATTTTCGCTGCCAATGACATCACGGCAGAAGACAAAGAGGAAGCGATATTACTCACAATTTACAGCCCACAAATATATTACCTCATGCAAACCTTGACATGTCCAGAGGTTCCAGCCTCTAAGGCTTTTCATCAATTCCTGCGATTAGTGAGGGAACAAGCCATGTTCCTGAAGAGAGAGCAGCAGAACCAGAAAAGAAAAGAAATGTGATCGGCAGTCCCAAGGGTTGGAGGCTTGTTATTATTGTGAGAGCGTTCCCAAGACATATACAAGCATAAGGAATAAATTTGTTTCAGATGTTTTATCAATTCATTTTTTATGAGATGTGGGTTTCGCCGATTAGGCCAGCAATTGTTGCCCATCCCTAATTGCCCTTGAGAAGGGGGTGGTGAGCTGCCTTCTTGAACCGCTGTCGGCCATGTGGTGTAGATATACTGACTGTGCTGTTAGGGAGGGCGTTCCAGGATTTTGGCCCAGCGACAGTGAAGGAACGGCGATATATTTCCAAGTCAGGGTGGGGAGTGACTTGGAGGGGAACCTCCAGGTGGTGGGGTTCCCAGGTATCTGCTGCTCTTGTCCTTCTGGATGGCAGTGGTTGTGGGTTTGGAAGGTGCTGCCTAAGGAACCATGGTGAATTTCTGCAAAGCATCTTGTAGATGGTACACACGCCTTGTGCGAAATCAGCCCCTCTGACCTGCCCTGGTAGCCACAGTATTTACATGGCTGATCCAGTTTCAGCATAGACGAGGAACTCAGATATCAAATGTGGATGCTTGGAGCAGACTTCCACTGCCACAAACAATATCCGAGCCTCCCACTCCACAGGAGATTGTCCTGGCTCTCAATCTTCCTGGTTCATCCGGCCACATTAAAATGTGGTCCGACAGAGACACTGGGCTGGATTCTCCGATTTTGAGGCTATGTCTCCATGCCAGCGTGGGAACGGTGGCATTTTATGACCGAACATTTGGCGCAGAACGGCCATCGATCCTGCGTTTGGCCGGGGGCTAGTATGCCGGAAGCGTAGAGCACCTGGCTCTGGCTGCTAGTTCGGCCTGGAGAATTGCCAGGTCCGTGGCCACGCATGCGTGCGGCGGCGGCCAACGCCGGCCGTGCCGTGCAACATGGCGTCGGCCGCGGGCGGACCTGGCCTGCCAAATAATCTGCCCCTCTTTGGCCGGCTTGCGAGCCCTGGACCACACCCCCCAACAGTGCCCCCAGCCCCTGACAAAGTCCCCCCCTGCCCGCGGATCGGCCCTCCCCCAACTGTGGCAGCGCTGGACTGAGTCCGCAGCCGCCACGCCGGGTTCCCGACGGGTAAGACCATAGCGTCGGGAACTCGGCCGGTCGGGGGCGGAGCATCGTGGGGGTGGGCCTCAGGCAACGCCCTCAGGCCTTCGATACGGCATGCAGCGTACCCCTAGCGTACCCCTAGGTCCGCCCCCGATATCGTCGGAAATGGGTATTCTCCGGCCGATCGCCGAACGTGATTTCGCCGCCGGTGACCGGAGAATCCAGCCCACTGCGTCGTCAAGAGTTAAAAGGATGTTTCTCACACGCTGCCGTTTTGAGAAGTCAGAACAGACGAGGAGGGACAAAATCTCCTGTGGAGTTCCAGAGTGATGGTTCCAACCCCCGGGGCAGCAGCCTCATCTCCGATAATTGCACAGCGGTCATCATGGTCAGTTTAAGAAGAAGCTGCTGGCCAGGAGTTACATTTGGTGGCCAGGGATCGACAAGGAGATCGAAAGCATGGTCAACCAACGCGACCACCGTTAGTCTCAACACACCCTTCCACCTGCAGCAGGTTTGCACCTTTGGGAATGGCCAGGACATCAAGTGGAAGAGGCTCCACGTCGACTTTACGGGTATGATGTTTCCGATTGTGGTGGCCGTCCGCCCAAAGTGACTGGGTGTGCAGCCAAAGTGTTCAACCACTGCACTCGCCACCATGGACAAGTTGCACCAAATCTTTGGCATTCACGGTCTATCTGAGGTGATTGTCTCAGAAAACGGTACTGCCTTCACAGCGGAAGAGTTTAAATTTTCCGTTAAGTCTAATGGCATCCAGCAGATACACCACCCCGTGTCAAACGGGCTAGGCAAAAGAGGGGTCCAAACTTTCAAAGCATCGATGAAAAAGCACGATAATCTGCCATTGCTGCTTTATTTAGCGGACTTCTTGCTCTTGTACAATACAACCCCGCGTAACACCTGTAGGGTTACCCCAGCTGAGTTTTGGGCCTGGCTTGACCTAATAAATTTGTCGGGGAGGGTGGCCACCACTACACAGCCAAGAAGGACAGGTCGTTTGAAACAGGTGAATTGGTGTACGTGTGGAACCTTATGGAGGACCAGAACGGTTACCTGCTGGAGGTGTTGCCGGCCCTACGTCATACACCTACAAGGCCGTGAGGCTAGAACACATGTTGATCATTTGAGGGAAGAAACTGTCGTTCTCGCAAAGGGCCAGGTGGACCCTATCCCAGCTACCAACGTACCACCTGCCGAGATGCTGGTGTTAGCACCGCGATCTTCTCAAGAGGGATCATCAGGGGCCACAGAAGAGTTGAAGAGGTAGTCAGCGCTGCCCCTATTTCGGACTATGTTGATTTGTCTGGCCTTGCTGTATACTCAGATGCCTCCAATCTGGAAGAGCCAGTGGCCAAGTTGAGACGTTCGTCAAGAGTTAGGAAGTCACCTGATAGACTTACTTTATGAACTTTGCTTTCAGCTTCCTCACTGTGACTTTCTTTGACTGTATATAACTGTAAATAAAACTGTATTTCAGGGGTCTGTAAGGGAAATTAAGGGAGGAGGAATGTGGTAGCGTGGTCCCTTTAAGTGGCAAAGGGATTTTCACAGTAACTTCATTGCAGAAAGCCTACTTGTGACAAAATAAAGGTTAATATTATTATTAATCCTTCACGGGCCAGGAGGCAGGCCGTGGATCTACGGGGGCTCGGAGCACGCAAAGATTAGTCTATCGGGTGTCTAGACGAGGATCTTTTTTATTCATTCATCGGACGTAGGCATCACAGGCAATGCCAACATTTATTGCCCATCCCTAATTGCCCTTGAGGGTGCAGTTAAGAGTCAGGAGGGATAGAGAGCGAGGTAAAAGGGGTGGAGGAGTTGCATATACTGGTCAAAGATGATATCACAACTGTGATTAAGGAGTGCACTATGGAGGATTCGAGCACATAGGCAATATGGGTAGACTAAGAAATAGGAAGGGTGCAGTAACATTGTTGGGACTTTACTACAGGCCTCCCAAAAGCGAGCGTGAAGTAGAGGTACAAACATGTAGACAGATTATAGAAAAATGTAATAGGGTGGTCGT